>NW_024881734.1:600000-778672 GCF_019059575.1 Amphibalanus amphitrite | reverse complement strand
TGCACCCGTAGCATAACAAAATCAAAACATACAGTTATCGCGTAAACCTGTACCTCTAGTCTACTATTATAAATCTTAAAAAGTCCGCCGCCGCCCACGCCCACGCCGCCGTCGGGGTTACTCCCAAAAAGGCTTATTGCGGCGCCGTCGATTGACGCAGGACGGTGAAATTTTGACGACTCGTGGGTCACGTCATTCAACAGGTCGTATTAAATTTTGGGCACGATGCGGCCGGGGGTGCGCCCGTGGCGCGTGCTCATGTGCGCCATAGGGTTAGCATTAGAATCGGCAAAAACAGGCCATTGCTCGGGAACGGTAAGGGCTACGGGGGTGAAATTTTCACACCAAGTCGAGCGCGTGCACTCAATTGTCGTATTAAATTTTCGAGGGTGTGGGTTCAGCGGTGTGCACGTGATGGGGCCGCGACCGGCGCCGAGCAGAGGGCACGTGCTTAAGGCTCAGTTGTTCGCTTAGAAAACTGAGTGAAAAGCATCAGAGCCAACGAAGGCCGACACAAGGCACCGCTCGCCAAGGGGATTTGCCAGTAAATACAATTAATTTGTTTTTGCAATATCTCAGCCGTTTCTGGGCCGATTTAGCTGAAACTTGGACTGTCGGTGGTAGTGTAGTGTAGGGTAGGGTAGGGTAGGGTAGGGTAGGGGATTGTAGGGTAGGGTTGGGTAGGGGATTGTAGGGTAGGGTAGGGTAGGGTAGGGGATTGTAGGGGATTGTAGGGTAGGGTAGGGTAGGGTAGGGTAGGGTAGGGTAGAGTTAGGTAGGGTAGGGTAGGGTATGGTAGGGTAGGGTAAGGTAGGGTAGGGTAGGGTAGTGTAAGGGTAGGGTATGGTAGGGTAGGGTAGGGTAGTGTAAGGGTAGGGTAGGGTATGGTAGGGTAGGGTAGGGTAGGGTAGGTTAGTGTAGGAGTAGGGTAGGGTAGGGTAGGAGTAGGGTAGGGTAGGGTAGGGTAGGGTAGGGTAGGGTAGTGTAAGGGTAGGGTATGGTAGGGTAGGGTAGGGTAGGGTAGGGTAGTGTAAGGGTAGGGTAGTGTAGGGTAGGGTAGGGTAGGGTAGGGTATGGTAGGGTAGGGTAGCGTAGGGTAGGGTAGGGTAGGGTAGGAGTAGGGTAGGGTAGGGTAAGGGTAGGGTAAGGTAGGGTGGGGTAGGGTAGGGTAGGGTAGGAGTAGGGTAGGGTAGGGTAGGGTAGGGTAGGGTAGGGTAGGGTAGGGTAGGGTAGGTAGGGTAGGGTAGGGTAGGTAGGGTAGGGTAAGGTAGGGTAGGGTAGGGTAGGTAGGGTAGGGTAGGTTAGTGGTAAGGTAGGGTAGGGTAGTGTAGTGTAGGGGTAGGGTAGGGTATGGTAGGGTAGGGTAGGGTAGGGTATGGTAGGGTAGGGTAGGGTAGGGTAGGGTAGGGTAGGGTAGGGTAGTGTAGGGGTAGGGTAGGGTAGGGTAGGGTAGGGTAGGGTAGGGTAGGGTAGGGTTGCGTTCAGTAACATCTTAACTTACAAAGGGCTCGAAGAACTCGCATGCATCACCATCATACTTTACATTTCAATTAAAAGCAGTTACCCACTTCTACAAAAATCATACCAATAAAAATGCAAGTTTCTACACCCAAACTAATGCATCCGTTAATCATACATATCAAAACATACAGTTATCGCGTAAACCTGTACCTCTAGTCTACTATTATAAATCTTAAAAAGTCCCACGCCGCCGTCGGGGTTACTCCCAAAAAGGCTTATTGTGGCGCCGTCGATTGACGCACGAGGGTGAAATTTTCACCACTCGTGGGTCGCGTCATTCAACAGGTCGTATTGAATTTTGGGCACGATGCGGCCGGGGTTGCGCCCGTGGCGCGTGCTCATGTGCGCCATAGGGTTAGCATTAGAATCGACAAAAACAGGCCATTGCTCGGGAACGGTGAGGGCTACGGGGGTGAAATTTTCACGCCAAGTCGAACGCGTGCACTCATTTGCCGTATTAAATTTTCGACGGTGTGGCTTCAGCGGTGTGCACGTGGTGGGGCCGCGACCGGTGCCGAGCAGAAGGCACGTGCTTTAGGTTCAGTTGTTCGCTTAAAACTGAGTGAAAAGCATCAGAGCCGGGAGGTCGTTGAACTTTGACGATGAATACCGGCGCCGGGCACCGCTCGCCAAGGGGATCACCAGTAAATACAATAAATTTGTTTTTGCAATATCTCAGCCGTTTCTGGGCCGATTTAGCTGAAACTTGGACTGTTGGTGGTAGTGTAGTTTAGGGTAGGGTAGGGTAGGGTAGGGTAGGTTAGGGTAGGGTAGGGTAGGGTAGGGTAGGGTAGGGGTAGGGGTAGGGTAGGGTAGGGTAGGGTAGTGTAAGGGTAGGGTAGGGTAGGGTAAGGGTAGAGTAAGGGTAGGGTAGGGTAGGGTAGGGTAGGGTAGGGTAGGGTAGGGTAGGGTAGGGTAGTGTAGGGGTAGAGGTAGGGGTAGGGTAGGGGTAGGGTAGGGTAGGGGTAGGGTAGGGTAGGGTAAAGTAGGGTAGGGTAGGGTATGGTAGGGTAGTGTAAGGGTAGGGTAGGGTAGTGTAAGGGTAGGGTAGGGTAGGGTAGGGCAGTGTAGGGGTAGGGTAGGGTAGGGTAGGGTAGGTAAGGGTAATTTAGGGGTAGGGTTAGGGTAGGGTAGGGTAGGGTAAGGGTAGGGTAGGGTAGTGTAAGGGAAGGGTATGGTAGGGTAGGGTAGGGTAGGGTAGGGTAGGGTAGGGTATGGTAGGGTATGGTAAGGTAGGGTAGGGTAGTGTAGGGGTAGGCAGTGGCGGATCCAGGGGGGCAAAATGGGCATTTGCCCCCCCAAACGGCATAATTTTAACATTACGCCTATGGACGATGCATGGAAAGAATCGATAAATTGTTATGGTTTGCCCCCCCCCCCCAAACCTCTGAGCTGGATCCGCCTCTGGGGGTAGGGTAGGGTAGGGTAGGGTAGGGTAGGGTTGAATTGAGTAAAATCCTAACTTACAAAGGACTCGAACAACTCGCATGCATCACCATCATACTTTACACTTCAATTAAAAGCAGTTACCCAGTTCTTCACAAATAAACCAATAAAAATGCAAGCTTCTACACCCAAAATAATGCACCCGTTAATCATACATATCAAAACATACAGTTATCGCGTAAACCTGTACCTCTAGTAAATCTTAAAAAGTTCGCCGCCGCCGTCGGGGTTACTCCCTAAAAGGCTTATTGCGGCGCCGTCGATTGACGCAGGAGGGTGAAATTTTCACGACTCGTGGGTCACGTCATTCAACAGGTCGTATTAAATTTTGGGCACGATGTGGCCGGGGGTGCGCCCGTGGCGCGTGCTCATGTGCGCCATAGGGTTAGCATTAGAATCGACAAAAACAGGCCATTGCTCGGGAACGGTAAGGGCTATGGGGCTGAAATTTTCACGCCAAGTCGAGCGCGTGCACTCATTTGTCGTATTAAATTTTCGACGGTGTGGGTTCAGCGGTGTGCACGTGATGGGGCCGCGACCGGCGCCGAGCAGAACGCACGTGCTTTAGGCTCAGTTCTTCGCTTAGAAAACTGAGTGAAAAGCATCAGAGCCAACGAAGGCCGACACAAGGCACCGCTCGCCAAGGGGATTCGCCAGTAAATACAATTAATTTGTTTTTGCAATATCTCAGCCGTTTCTGGGCCGATTTAGCTGAAACTTGGACTGTCGGTGGTAGTGTAGTTTAGGGTAGGTTAGGGTAGGGTAGGGTAGGGTAGGGTAGGGTAGGGTATGGGTAGGGGTAGGGGTAGGGTAGGGTAGGGGTAGGGTAGTGTAGGGGTAGGGTAGGGTAGTGGAGGGGTAGGGTAGGGTAGGGGTAGGGTAGGGTATGGTAGGGTAGGGTAGTGTAGGGTAGGGTATGGTAGTGTAAGGGTAGGGTAGGGTAGAGTACATAGGGTAGGGTAGGGTAAGGTAGGGTAGGGTAGTAGGGTAGGGTAGGGTAGGGTAGGGTAGGGTAAGGTAGGGTAGGGTAGGGTAGTAGGATAGCGTATGGTAGGGTAGGGTAGGTTAGGGTAGGGTAGAGTTAGGTAGGGTAGAGTTAGGTAGGATAGGGTAGGGTAGGGTAGGTTAGGGTAGTAGGGTAGGGTATGGTAAGGTAGGGTAGGGTAGGGTAGGGTAGGGTAGAGTAGGGTAGGGTAGGGTAGGGTGGTAGGGTAGTATGGGTAGGGTAGGGTATGGTAGGGTAGTAGGGTAGGATAGGGTAGGGGGTAGGGTAGGGGTAGGGTATTGGTAGGGTAGGGGTAGGGTAGGGGTAGGGGTAGGGTATGGGTAGGGTTGAGTTCAAATAGGCCCAACATACTAAACACTTGAACACCCCGCAAGTATCACCATCCCTTACAGTTCAATTAAAAACAGCTACCCAAATCTACCCAAATAATACAGCTAAAAATACAAGTCAATCACCCAAAACTAATGCACCCGTAACATAACATAAATCAAAACATACAGTTATCGCGTAAACCTGTACCTCTAGTATACATATAAAAGCACTATTATGACGAATTATCGACAAGCCTATTACACAACGGTCGATGGTATACTACCACCTTACATCAGGCAATTACCTTGTATATGTCCTGAAGCCGGATCCCACGTTCCATGGGGCGGCCATGAAGAGAGGTGCGTCATTCCAGCTCTTACACTCTAAATAACTTACAACCGTACGGAAGCCGCCTGGTAGCACCGAAATTCAATTTAGATACGGATGCTTTCGATGGGCTCATGCAGTATTCATTCCACTGATCTTGATTGGTGTCTTGGAGGAAGCCGGTCAAGGCAGCAAACGACATCACTGGCCATGGACAGGGCACGTGTGAGACGGTCAAGCGAAGCGGGACGACTTGAAAGCATCCAGAGGTTCCTTCGTTTGTAGATGCCCTTATGGCTTCCCCATTCATATTGCTGTAGGTGCGGGGGAAGGTGCACTGTAGCAAAGAAACAAAGGTTCAAAAAATGTGTTGAAGTTCTTGTCACTCATGTATGACCTAATGTGTGGCCGGCAGGATGCCGACAGCACATATCCGGCACGCTTTACGACATTGGCTTACAAAATATCGAAACTTATGGGAGGACGGTGTAACTGAAAGTTTCCTGTACCACCGTTTACTGATCTATCCTTGTCGTGAACGGCCGTGTATTAGGTGTTCCGCCTGCGCATATTCGTTGATTTGGCATGACAGTCTAAAGCGATGACTTTTTTGGGGTTTATGCATTATTACGAGCGAGCGAGCGCAGCGAGCGAAGTGAGTCTTTTCAATATAACGGAAAAATCTCAGCATGAGCGGCCCGGCCCGGCCCGGCCCGGCCTGTAACACTTTTGAGAGGCTTATATCTCAGCAACCGCTGGACCTATTGGCCTGCGGTCTTTTTTGCTGGGAAGCCCCATTCCTTCTACCCCGTAATTGACTACTTTTGATACATCTCAGTGACCGTCGTGGCACGTGCCACGTGAAAAGTCAAGGATGTTCAAGCTGTTTTGCAAAAGTAGTGACTTTGAGAGGCCCATATCTCAGCAGCCGCTTGGGCGATTGTCTTGCGGTAATTTTTGTAGGGTAGCTGCATCCCTTCTACCAAAGGTCGGATATTCTTGATCTATGTGAGGGTCAGGGACCCCCACTGCACGTGCAAAATGCAAAAAGAACAGGTGCTTAATTTGTTCCCATTTCAATAACTCGGTAATTACTGGGGCGATTTCGCTGAAACTTGGTATACAGGTAGGCACCCACCAGGCAATGCATTCCCATATGTTGCGGTTAGGGTGCTACTGCACGTGCGCACGTGCAGGGGGCGCTCCCAGATCTCGAGAACGGCTGGGCCGATTGCGCTCAAATTTGGTACACGGTTGGGGACCAGTTAGTAGAGTGCCGTGCAAAAGTCAGTTTGGACCCCTTTTGCACGTGCGCACGTGCAGAATGCCGCTTCCAGATCTCAGGAACGGCTGGGCCGATTGCGTTCAAATTTGGCACACCGCTAGCGACCGGTTAGAAGGGTGCTTTGCACAAGCCCGTTGGAAGTACCCTCTCGCCCTTCCGCACGTGCAGGGCTCACTATCTCGCTGGCTCGTTCTTCGCCCAAAAGGCGTTTTACTGGTTTGAGTAAATCCATTCAACTTTGCTTATTTTTGTCCAGAGTCTCATTACGAGCGAGCGAGCGCAGCGAGCGAAGCGAAGTCTTTTCAATATAACGGAAAAATCTCAGTATGAGCGGCCCGGCCCGGCCCGGCCCGGCCCGGCCTGTAACGCTTTTGAGAGGCTTATATCTCAGCAACCGCTGGACCGATTGGCCTGCGGTCTTTTTTTTGCTGGGTAGCCCCATCCCTTCTACCCCGTTGAGTCGACGCCCATTCCCCTAGTGTGTGATCAGTGCTGTTTGCCAACCAACCCTGCCTCCTGCCTGGCGTCTCGTGGCCGCGGCCTGGCCTGCCTGAGCAGGCCACTTTACGCCGCGTCCCTCCTGGAGCACCGATCACTATAATAATATTCTGTCCTGTCGGGTGTGATTGGCGTAAGGAATGGAGGAATGGACATAACGTGAGAGGGACGGCCGGCCGATCATCAGCCAATGTAACGTTCGAGCAGTCTGTGCAGCGCTATAGTTAATGGGACCGTATTAGAGCCGGCGATAATCACGGAACATTAGTGTCGGGGCAGACTGCGGCGGGGCAGACTGCGGCGACCCCTAGGAAGAACAACTAGGGAGAACAACATTCGACAGATGGCAGCACTAGACGAGATAATCAGGCAATACTTTAATATTAATGGGAAAGAAATAATGCCAATGTTTGCCCTCACCAAGCATGTTACCACGAAAATGGAAGAATGTAGTGTAGTACCCCTCCCCGGGCCCGCCGCGGGCTGGCAGCGGCGGCCGGAGCCGGTCCGACCTTTGGCCGGCCGGGTCAGGTAACCGGGACGGCCGCGCCGCGGCGCCGCGGCCCGCGCCCGGGCCGGCCGGGAGACGGAGTCGGGTGCCCGCCGGCGAGCCGTCGGCAAGGGCGCGGGGCACATTAGTCGAGTTGAATGTTCACTGTTCAGTCTTGAGTGCGAGTGATGTATGTGTGAATCGATATGTGAGCAGCAAAATCCAACAAGAAAACAAAATCCGTGAAAGAAAGGCGACGCTGGCAAACATCACCACCATAGTCTTCCTACGCCGAACGAGTTCCACACCAACGTGCACCTTTTGGCGGTGCGGTCCTTTGGCGTCTTTCAGCTACGCAAGAAGGAATCGGCAGACACAGACACCTGGGCGAGCGAGGAGGGGAAGTCGAGACCGTGTTTCCGCCAAAAGAGAAAACAACCAAGCTAGGTGGTAGGTAACTACACCTGCGCTATCTACATCAGCTGCCCCGCATGACACTAATGGGACCGTATTAGAGCCGGCGATAATCACGGAACATTAGTGTCGGGGCAGACTGCGGCGGGGCAGACTGCGGCGACCCCTAGGAAGAACAACTAGGAAGAACAACATTCGACAGATGGCAGCACTAGACGAGATAATCAGGCAATACTTTAATATTAATGGGAAAGAAATAATGCCAATGTTTGCCCTCACCAAGCATGTTACCACGACAATGGAAGAATGTAGTGTAGTACCCCTCCCCGGGCCCGCCGCGGGCTGGCAGCGGCGGCCGGAGCCGGTCCGACCTTTGGCCGGCCGGGTCAGGTAACCGGGACGGCCGCGCCGCGGCGCCGCGGCCCGCGCCCGGGCCGGCCGGGAGACGGAGTCGGGTGCCCGCCGGCGAGCCGTCGGCAAGGGCGCGGGGCACATTAGTCGAGTTGAATGTTCACTGTTCAGTCTTGAGTGCGAGTGATGTATGTGTGAATCGATATGTGAGCAGCAAAATCCAACAAGAAAACAAAATCCGTGAAAGAAAGGCGACGCTGGCAAACATCACCACCATAGTCTTCCTACGCCGAACGAGTTCCACACCAACGTGCATCAGCGAGAGTAAAACTAGGATCCTAACAGACCCACCCACCGCCCCACCGTCACCCCATTCCTTCCCAAGTCTCCTTCCCCTCCGCTCGGGGCGTCTTTCAGCTACGCAAGAAGGAATCGGCAGACACAGACACCTGGGCGAGCGAGGAGGGGATGTTATATGTTCGTTAACGGGCTAGCGCCGGACAGCGGCGAGACGGTCCTCCGAATAGCCGCGCCGCCGCCCGGGGCGGCCCCGCCGGCGGCGCGGCCCTCTCGGACGGGACGGGAGGGGACGGGAGACGCTTCCCCAGTGCGTGGGCGCTCGGTGCGCGCGGCGGAGGTGCGTCAGCGGCTGTCTGTGAGCGTGCAGACCAATTAGGCGGGGGGAGGGGGGCGTCAGTGTTGAAGCGGGCCGTTCAGCGGCTGTCTGTGAGTGTCAGACCAATTAGGCGAGGGGCCGTCAGGGTTGAAGCGGGCCGTTCAGCGGCTGTCTGAGCGTGCAGACCATTAGGCGGGGAGCCGTCAGCGCTCCAGCGGGCCGTTCAGCGGCTGTCTGTGAGCGTGCAGACCAATTGGGGGGGGGGGGGCGTCAGGGTTGAAGCGGGCCGTTCAGCGGCTGTCTGTGAGCGTGCAGACCAATTAGGCGAGGAGCAGTCGTGCGTGGAGCGATCAGCGCTCAGAGGGGCCGGTCGGTGCGTAGAGCGATCAGCGCTCAGAGGGGCCGGTCAGTGCGTGGAGCGATCAGCGCTCAGAGGGGCCGGTCAGTGCGTGGAGCGATCAGCGCTCAGAGGGGCCGGTCAGTGCGTGGGGCGATCAGCGCTCAGAGGGGCCAGTCAGTGCGTGGAGCGATCAGCGCTCAGAGGGGCCGGTCAGTGCGTGGAGCGATCGGCGCTCAGAGGGGCCGATCAGCGGCTACCCGAATAAGCACGGGCTGTCGGCGCATGGAGCGATCAGCGCTCAGAGGGACCGCCTGGGCCGCGATGGTGGCCTAAACGACGGACAGGTAGTCGCGTGCGCCGGTGATTTCTTACCGGTGATGGCGTATTCTAAGGCGGCGTGCTCCATCGTTGCACAGGCAGATACTGCACAGAAGGGAACTGCTTAACGCGGCACTTCGCTCTCCAATCTCCTCTCGCTGGTAGACTTCTGCGCGACGTCAAGCGCGAGACACACGCCCATGGAGACGGCGAGCTCTCGCCACGCACGACGCCCATCTGAGAGGTATTTACCGGGGATAACTGACCTGCACTGCTTAGGAGCACGTCGCGTCTCGGCCTCCGGCAGTGTGCCCCCTGGGCGAGGCGGCTACAAAGGCCAGAGAGACGGAGACAACACTTATGACACTGCAGGGTGCCGCCATATACATGGCCAGAGGGTACGTCACCGGTGCCGATGTAGATCGCAGGAACGTAGCGGCGTGCTTATCCCACGGAGGCAGACACTACAAAAAATCGAACCCGACGGACGCTCCTCTCGGCGCGCGGGAGCGCACCTCCGCCGCGCGCACCGAGCGCCCACGCACTGGGGAAGCGTCTCCCGTCCCCTCCCGTCCCGTCCGAGAGGGCCGCGCCGCCGGCGGGGCCGCCCCGGGCGGCGGCGCGGCTATTCGGAGGACCGTCTCGCCGCTGTCCGGCGCTAGCCCGTTAACGAACATTTATTTTTGTCCAGAGTCTTATTACGAGCGAGCGAGCGCAGCGAGCGAAGCGAAGTCTTTTCAATATAACGGAAAAATCTCAGTATGAGCGGCCCGGCCCGGCCCGGCCCGGCCCGGCCTGTAACGCTTTTGAGAGGCTTATATCTCAGCAACCGCTGGACCGATTGGCCTGCGGTCTTTTTTGCTGGGTAGCCCCATCCCTTCTACCCCGTAATTGACTACTTTTGATACATCTCAGTGACCGTCGTGGCACGTGCCACGTGAAAAGTCAAGGGTGTTCAAGCAGTTTTGCAAAAGTAATGATTTTGAGAGGCCCATATCTCAGCAGCGGCTTGAGCGATTGTCTTGCGGTAATTTTTATAGGGTAGCTGCATCCCTTCTACTAAAGGTCGGATACCTACTCTTGATCTATGTGAGTGACCCCCACAGCACGTGCAAAATAAAAAATAAGAGGTGCCAAATTTGTTCCCATTTCAGTAACTCGGTAATTGCTGGAGCGATTTCGCTGAAACTTGGCATACAAGTAGGCACCCACCAGGCAACGCATTCCCATGTGTTGCGGTTAGGGTGCTACTGCACGTGCGCACGTGCAGGGGGCGTTTCCAGATCTCGAAAACGGCTGGGCCGATTGCGCTCAAATTTGGTACACGGTTGGGAACCGGTTAGTAGGGTGCCGTGCAAAAGTCATTTTGGACCCCGTTTGCACGTGCGCACGTGCAGAATGCCGCTTCCAGATCTCAGGAACGGCTGGGCCGATTGCGTTCAAATTTGGCACACCGCTAGCGACCGGTTAGAAGGGTGCTTTGCACAAGTCCGTTGGAAGTACCCTCTCGCCCTTCCGCACGTGCAGGGCTCACTATCTCGCTCGCTCGTTCTTCGCCCAAAAGGCGCTTTACTGGTATTAATATATGGAGTAAACTCATTTTTATTAAACGGTAAGAATAACTGTTTAATATTCGGCAGTCTCTTGTTTCTTAGTTCATGGTTAGCTCGGCATTACAACTATGTCATCCGATTATTCTTCACTTGTTAAACCGTCCTTCAACATTCTTCACAACAATGACATATAAATGATATTTCCGGACAGCGGTCTTGCTACATTCGTGCTCTCTCGGATGGAATATCACAGCCGTCACTCGGCTCTCTCGGAGCCAGAAGACAGTGGACGGCATGTCCGCTGGACTGAATTGTGTCATAAAGCTTCAAAGAAAGGCTCGGTGCCCGGCATTTCCTGGCGAAACTGGTCACATTGCCCTGGGAGACGTCGACGTTGAACACAAAGATAGCACCGACTAAAGTGTGCTCGTAGGTACCTGAGCTGTGCGGCGGGAGACGGCGCGGCGGCTACGATGCCGAGCTACGATACCTTACCGGCGATATTACTGCTGTAGAAGCAGATCGTACCACCCGACGAGATGTCCCGATCTTTGACTCAAAACTATGCAGTATGCATACCTACCATACTTCTTCAAACAGCGAATAACAGCTCTCTGTATAGTGCATTTCGGCTATCCACACATCTGTCACATGCTCACTGCCCACCGGATCATAGCTCGAACGTGATCACTCAGAGGAAGCCAGCCACTCAGCTCCGCCCACCCGGACCTCGTTATCATGTGGAGCGATAATTGTCTGAACAGTTAGCTATGTCTACCGCCGTCAGCTGCCGGTCGAGTCGCCACCGGCTCTGCTCGAGTCACAGCCCGTCTGAACACCGGTGTCCAAACGAACTGCACTTCCGGACGGGCGGTGCGGTAGCTCTCCAACTTCCTCACACCCGCCGCCGTCTCCTGCTCCCTTTTTATTAACCGGTGACGCTGGTTTTTACACGCCCGGTTACCGCTTACTCACCCACGCAACGGACGCGGTTTGTCATCGCCCGGGGGCTGAGAAACCAGCCCGGCTGGTGGTCCGGTCAGCTGTGCCGACGGGTCCGGTCGGCGGCCCATCTGCCCGGCGACCACAGAGCGCCGCGATCGGGCCTGCTGCGCCGCTGATCGCCAAGTGCGTGTCACTGCTCACCGCTCAGCGTCGACATGCGCCACTGCTCGGCGCCGCTGGAAACGGGCACGGCGTGGCTGCTCACGCGAATCGACGCATTGACACACTCGCTCGTTAATTGTACCGGTGCTTGGGAGGTCAGTGTGGGTGCCGCACAGCGCTCAGGGACGCTCATAACTTACAGACACAGTTTTGTTGCTGAACCTAGCTGTAGGTATGTCATTTTCCCCGGACAGCAAGCATTACGCGGAAAATACCTATCAGTGAGTTATTCCCTGTCCAATCTCTGAAACTGCCGTTTTGCCAGTCAGCGACCACTATAGGCTCTGTGGGTCGCCGGTATGTGATTGTCACCGTTAGATGAACGTGCGACTCCCAGCTGTCTGGCAGCTGTTTGCCCCCCGGCACACCGGGCGGTTCTCTGTATTCGGTGGCCGAGCTGGGTCGCGGTGCCGGCCGGGTCAGCTCGCTCACAGACCGGCGCACAGACCGGTGTTTATGTGTGGCGTATTACCAGAGCTACGCATACCTACCATAATTCAGAACTTATTCCGCTCTATGGTGACTAATTGCTGGTCACACAGTGTACTGATAGGTTTATTTGTTGGCGTGGCACCGCGTGTTGCAGAACGCCAGCGTACTTACCCGTGTCACCGAGGTACGGATAGGTACGCCTGTGTATTGGTGTGACACCAAGGCACTTTACGCCAGTGTATTGGTGTGACGCCGTGGCACACTACATCAATGTATTGGCGTTTTTTTTTTCTCGATAGCTCCCTGTGTCGGCACCCCGTTTGCGGCGCGCCCGGTTGGCGGCTCGTGTCACGGTCGGCCGCGTGGAACGGCGACTCCATCGGCGGTGGCTTTAGCGGGCCGCTGCACTGCTGCGCCGTGCCGCGGACGGAGTGTGCCGCAGACAATCAGCCGCGGCCCTGGGCCTCCCGTGAGCTTATCACTCCGTCCCGGTCAGCGCTGTGCGCATGGACACAGGCAATCGTGAATTAAGGGCTGTTTATGTTTAAATGTTTTTCTTCAATTAGTTTAAAAAAATAATTAAATTAGTATGATATTATTAGGTCTAATCCCCGGGTATGCTAAAATGCCGCTTAAAAATTCCTTTTCCAACGAAACTCTGCTTAAGACTTCTCAGTGATGATTCATGGTGGCACATTCCTAATTCCAATTGTTCTGAAGGCTCAGTAAAAGCACGGCTGGGTATCTCATGTTACCTACTATCAGCCTATTCAACCGTCACTAACAAACTTGTCACTGCTATCCTGGTTCTGTCCTCGGCAGCCCGGCTCGCTAATGTGCTCTCCTCTATCCCCCTACAATCTCTCTTAGCTCTTCAGCTACAAGGCAACGGTCCCGTGCGCCGTGATATGGGGATTCGAGCCCGCCGCCGAGGGGCTGGAGATGGGTGTTTCATTCGTCCCATATCCCTCACGGCACGTCCGTTGGTATGGGGACGGGGTGCGGCACTTTGGACACGAGTTTTGAGAGTAGGTGACACACAGCGGTATTTTAGATACTTGTCTGGTGCTATCGTGGCATCGCCAGGTCCCTCGACCGCCACGGTCTTGTCCCTGGTACTGTGCGGCCTATGTAAGCCACAGGCATTGGATACATCTCTTTCTCTTCTCTATATGCATACACGTTTATGTATCAAGCTTACATCGAAGTGCTAGCATGTGGATGTGCTGCTTATACATTGTCATGCCGCGCCGCCCTAGCTATACTTTCTATGCTTCTAACTATCGATATTTAACTATAACTTCTAGGTTAACTATACTTTCTAAATACATTTTTATAATGATTTTGTGAGCCAGTAACGCCATCATACCGCGCACTTCGATTTCGATCTGCATCTGATTTCGCACGCAATCCACGCGCCCCGTGACCCTGCTGCACAGCGGCGGTGCGTGCTGACATTGACCGTTTGTCATTCGTGTCGGACCGTCACCCGTCACCGCTGACGGACCGTCATCCACCGTCGAGCCGTCATCGGCCAGCTGCCGGCCGCGCTCGTCGGCATGGGCCGTTAGTCGGAGGAATCTACCGGTCACCAGACGGTCGGATGGCTCGTGCTGAACGGAGCCGAACACAGATGTCTTACCCAACGTGAAACATCGAATACCGACTGATAAAGTCAGTGAACTGAATATCAACCAAGCAGTGGAATCCACGGTTAATGTAGATTGGACATGCTGTCTGGTGGGATTTCTATAGCTCGTATGCTGCAGCAGAGATGGAAATAAGCTCGGCTATGGCCTATGATAGCATTCCTAGTGTTAGCAAATGCATACCGTGACATTGGTTTACTTGAGTTGTGACACCGTTTTAATCGGTACAAAGCTTTGTGACAGTTTCACCATTTTGTCTTGTTTCATTTAAATGGAATGATTAAAATGTTAATTAAGTGGCATTATGCATCGCACTGTATTCAATGAAACGATTATCCAATCCATCATAAAGTCTCAGATTAGCGTAGTAGGTATCGGTTTCCTTCAAAAGACTTCTCATTTCTTGATTTATTGATTCAACACAACTAGGCAATTAACTGTTGGTGTAAGGTATGCGCGTATTGCAATACCATGTGCGCACATGTGCGCAGCTGGACGACAGACTACCCTGCACTTATCACCCTGCCCGATCGCTCCCCATTATTCCTTGTTCCCGGTTGCGTGCCGACAGCCGTCTGACCCTGCTGCCTGTCACTCTGCACCGGCAATTCGACCGGGTTTCCTGCCAAATGAACGACAGGCCTTTCCTGGTCCCTGTTTGAGCGGTGGGCTCCGCCGTTTTTGGCCGATTTGCTGGCCTTGTGAACTGCCTTCCGCTCCACTGATTTTGTCAGATTGGTCATTCCATACTGGTTTTCTGGTCAGGTATATATCATCGTTCGGTTGGATGGCTGCTTGTTCTCCGACTAACTGAGATTGATCGGTCAACTCTGACCGACCCCTGCCCACCGTCCCTCTACAGACTGTCCTCTCCGTCGACTGACCGGACCGATCGACGGCATTGCTCCTGACAGACCAACTGTTCCACTCTCCCTTTTTCAACCAACCGTCCCCTTGACCTACCGACTGTCCCCTCCTCCGGTAAACTGTGCCCGACGACTAACTAACCGGCTGTTCGTGCCTCAAACCATCTCCCCCTGCCGACAGACCGACCGTCCCTCTCAACTGACCGACTGTCCCTCATCTGCTCCCGGCTGCGGACCGACTCGACTGCCCCTCCCCTGCCCGACTGTCCCCGACGCCCGCTCGTCCTCAGTGTCGTGTGTCAGTCAGCTGTGATCCGACCACCCCGGCCCGCCGGCACCGGTGGCTGACGGCCGGTCCCAGCCGCGACTGGACGATGGCCGCGGCGAGGCGGCCGGCGACGGCGGTGAGGCGGTCAGTGCGGCCGCGGCGCTCGCGGGCCTTGGCGCTCGCCCGGAACACACACGGTGGTGTGGGGAGTCTCGCTCGGAACACAGGGTGTGCGGGGTGTGGTGTTCGGAGAGGGACGCTCGGTGGCCGCTGGACAGCACTGAGCCGGACGGACTGGACACGCCACGGAGACGGAACGGTCGCCAGGCTGAGGATCGGGAGCGGTGGATACAGACAGGTGGGCAAATGAACCCGTAATGAGACGGATATATCACATTCCATATCTTTTGATAATCACAGTGGATTGAGGATATAACACCGGAATGTTGTTTCCCGTTAATTTCTTCTGTTGCCAAAAAGTATCTCGTTAAAATAGTCGTCTCAGCACCTTTGACTAGCAAATAGACGAAAATGCTCCGATAGAACAGGGAAAAATGTAGAATTGATAGTTAATTAATTGCCACCATATTTCGTAAACCGTAGTGGACCAGGCTGACAGACGAGTGGACAGTTACAGTCGGTGTAACATGACCGTTCTGACCCCTGACCATACACTCGTGGCGTGCTCGGGGCCCATTTGTTTGCTCGTGCGGAGCTGCAACAGTTTGTTTTGACGGCACAGCCACGTTCGTGTTTTGTTGCGATGCTCAGCGCTGGGCATTTCATTTGTCTGCGTAGCCGTAAGACGCCGTAATGTTTACGGCTTTATTATCTGTTACATTGTTCTGTCCGTGAAGGGAGCTTAAAGATGTTGTTATGCGTGAGGATGATCCCTAGTGAGCTGAGAGCAAGTGCGGCTTATTGGAATGAGACCGTTAATTGTTTGATTGAACTACGGAAAAGAAAGAATGGCACCATTATCTTACGATTGTAGCCCCGTGTGCCTACTTGCAGTAAGTGAATGTGTAAAAAATATTACGTTATACGTTATAGGTATGTGAAGTCATTGAGCGCTTTAATGGAGAATGGTCATCTTGTATAAAAAACAAGCTTTTCCCTTATGATGTGTACCTTTACATCAGCTATTTATACGCGGCAAATTACAAGGTTTTTGATCTCGGTTAAGATGATTTTCTTGGTTCTAACTTAGGTTCCTAGTCCTACCATTACCGACCTTGTTCACTTGTCTGCAGTGGTTTGAATTTTCTTGCAAAGCGAACGGGAGCCGCTAGCAAACTCTGTTTCTGTCACTGCACAACATTTTGGCATGAGATAGAAGGAGATTTGATTGAATCCATACTCCATTGTCTTTCTACTGAGCTATTCGTTTACAACACAAAAGTTCGATAATATTGTGTCTTGTTCCAGACCGAAACGGATATTATCCTATGCCACCTACCCTGTTCAGTAACCTTGGTGAACAAACGACAAGATTATATAAAACCGTCACGGTTGGTAGACTGGTAATGTATGGGACAAGTACGGGTAGGCAACCAGAACTTGTTTTAACTTTGCTCGTGTGGTGCTTTATATAGATAAATGTATCAGTTTTCTGTTACATTTTACCTTTGAATTAAGATTCATCATGGTAGCATGTGTTGTAGTTTGCATTTACATTGATATTGGAGTTTTACTCGTGAACGTCTATGTATATAGTCGACTATTTAGTATATTGTTTGCTATAGGTGAACAAATAACAAATGTTGAACTGGGCAGGTACCCGGCGCATATCTCCAGATGGCAATGGTATACATCCTCTGTTCGCTGCTGGGTATTTCATGAAAGCACGGGTTGCCAAACTACCATGACCGTCGGCTGTTGTTCGATCGCTCGGTCTCACTGGCCTGTAATATCTCACTCTCTGCATGTCTTTATCAGTAGGGAGTTAGCGACATTAGCTAACGTCGTGAATACTATCGAACTGGGCGCTCGGTCAACCGTGAAACCTGCTTGAAATGCGCTTGTGTTCGACAATTTATGTTCATTTTTTGTCACTTTATATCCCTACAATGCCAATCAAAATCTACGAGCCTCAATTTGACATAAAACGAGCCTCTTAGCCCAGTATCCTTCACACGTCACAAGGCAAACCCATTCCATTCCCATGGCACCTCATAACAGTTCCAGCTCACCCAAATCCACCCCGCGTTCTCACCGCGTACCTGCACACCGCTCCGGCCCGGCCCATGACCACCTGTCGGTCCGGCCCGGCCGGCCGCAGCCGTCGGCTTGTGACCACTGACCGAGATCAAGGCGACTCACGGTCACTGCCAGCCGGCCGGCATTGCGTGCTCGCCTGCTTAAACCGGTGGCGGTCGGCGCGCATGGGTTACCGCACAGGCCACCACACACGGCCGTGAATATCGGCGTTTAGCGCAGCTAGGAGCTTTTTCCAATCGTATACGAGCGAAAAATTTTGTGGTACCATGACTTCTCTGTTTGGCCCTCTAGGGGCAATGAACTGTCGCGGAGGCGCGGAAGGAGAGACGACTGAGCGGGCCGAGACTTGTATTCCAACTGTGGTTCAGGTTCTGATTCGCCAGTGCCTGTGCGTTATATGCAGGGTGGTTGCACAATGAAGGACCGGTCCGCCGACCCGCCGGGTCGGTGGACGGTGCCGACACGTGGGGAAAGTGACGGCTATTTCTATGTAACAAAGCTTGAACGTGTACTCTCTTTATCATGATATGGAAGAAGGGAATCGGTCCCACATTATCTTCCCTCCCCCAGGGAAGCGTAGGGAACCGAAGCGATCATAACAAAGAGAGGAAACGTTTAGCTGACGGAGAAAGAAATTTCCATATGAGCGTATCACAAAATGGTATGAACAGATAAGTAAGTTTCGTGACAATTACACCTACTACCGGGCGATCCCTCCGCACTCTTGGCGGGGACCGTCCCTGGGCATCTCCATGGCCCTCGGCATCTCTGGCCGAATATCAATACAATATAATTTCAGTGAATTGACCACGATTAACGTATTTGAATGTTCATACCGACTTCAGAATATGCTCTTTTTATGCTTATTAGTGTCAAAGTGACACTGCAAAATGCAGGCAAAAATTAAGCGCATTTGCAATTTCTCCGTAAATTTTGGGGTGAGCAACCACAATGAAGCACAACAAACGACAGAACACTGACGAAAACGGATAATGAAACAGTACGGTTTTTGAAACACATCGAAGTTAAAACAAATTTCACAGCACAATTTCACTGTCACTTTTTGACGAAAATACAGCAAAAGTTCATAATGGGTGAATTTTCTTGATTTCGGTGCCAAGTTGTCTTGAATTTAGCGTTGATATTTTTTTTTTCTTCTCTTCTCTCCTCCGATCTTGAGTCCTTCAGCGAGGTGGTGTCCATCACTCGATGATGCTGAGGAGGACGGCGCGGGCTGATGAGCCGTGCGCTGTCGGCGGGCTCCGTAGTAGTCCAGGGTAGCTGATGACCTTGCCGCAGGGCAGATAGTCTTGCTGGGCAGAGCTACTCACTGGAGACGGTGCTGCTGGACGATGACGAGTCCAGGATGGTCAGCTCCCTAGTCGATGACGTGACGTAGGGGCGATACACCGTCACGGAGCACGGACTAACCAGTCTGCGATGTCAGTGCAGATGTAGAGGCTGGGGTCCGTGTTGAGGGGCACAAGTCCCCTCGACCGCCGCTGCCACCATTGTCGCGGAGGCGCGGAAGGAGAGACGACTGAGCGGGCCGAGACTTGTATTCCAACTGTGGTTCAGGTTCTGATTCGCCAGTGCCTGTGCGTTATATGCAGGGTGGTTGCACAATGAAGGACCGGTCCGCCGACCCGCCGGGTCGGTGGACGGTGCCGACACGTGGGGAAAGTGACGGCTATTTCTATGTAACAAAGCTTGAACGTGTACTCTCTTTATCATGATATGGAAGAAGGGAATCGGTCCCACAGAACCAGCGCGCGGCCGCTGCGCAGCCAAGACGTCCGTCGCGGTCACGTGACTTAGGCTGGGGGACGCGCGCCCGCGATAACGTTGTGTCCCATTTCTGCCTGGTCTGTCTGGCGACACACGCGTTGGCGCTCCGCTCTTACAACCAACTGGCGTTACAAGGTACGCATATATCTTTCGCACACAGTTGCCGTTCGGCTTCCCGGTTTTTATATGTGCTCGATTTGGTGGTGATCAATTTAGAGCGGTGTGCTGTGCATGTGTTGTTGTGTTATACTGATGAGTGGTGTTTCCGGGCAATGCTCATCATGCGAGCTAGGGCCGGGCTAGCGTCCCCATCACGCCAGCTTTGGGTGAGACAGTGTTTTCGAGGCTGCAAGTGGTTCCTGTCGGCAATCTTGGGGATGATATGTCGCCTCTAGGCTTCGTAATGTATGCCTTGGTCCTCCATACCGGGTAGAGGTGCAAGGTTTCCTTAATACGTGCCGGCTGGCCGGTAATTTTACATTACGCCAATAGCGATATGGTAGTGGTTCTTCCTGCCGGCAGCTTGCCGGTCATGTGCATGGGTTATATTTGGATACAAGTAATACTTCTTGTTGTAAATTGTCCTACAAACAGCATAAACGAGATATTTGTTCATCACGCTGGTAATATGCCGGCATTGGTGGTTGAACTGTGGTGTTGTGCCGGTGATC
Source organism: Amphibalanus amphitrite (assembly GCF_019059575.1). Taxonomy (NCBI): domain Eukaryota; kingdom Metazoa; phylum Arthropoda; class Thecostraca; order Balanomorpha; family Balanidae; genus Amphibalanus; species Amphibalanus amphitrite. The sequence continues at coordinate 759,134 of NW_024881734.1, read as the reverse complement.
CTTGTGCTGGCCGTGGTGTGGAACGGTGCCGGTTGTGGCTTTTGGAGGTAAGTTAGCATCTCTAATACCGGGCTCCGGCTGCGTTTGTGCACTGGGAGGCGAGCAGCAGCGTGGACTTTGTCTCGGCCGATCCGGCCGGCCCAGACCTCATCGGGCTGTCACCTCACCCAAAGACGCTGTTTTCGTGAGAATATAGCCCCGAATCACTTTCGCACCGTCTTTGCTAGCGCGTAGGAGCATTGGAAAAATATCGTACCGGGCCGCCCGGCATTGCGACACGCCCGTGGGGATGTAGTGTTGGACGGCAGTGGAGATTGAGTATGTCCCTGTGTTCAGAATGCTAAGTTTGACCCTGTGTTTGTGTCCAGAATCTTACTGAGTCCCTCTGTGTCCAGGTCTGAGCCATGGGCTCTGCACGGCGCCCGTCCGGCCTCAGGGCCGATCTTCTCCGCCCCATCTCCCGGGTCTGAGGCCCCGCAGCGACGGGAGGCTCCCGGGACGCTGGGAAGACTGCAGCTGCTCCCCGCGCGTGGTCGTGAGAAGCGGCGAAGGACATCGGATAATTGCAGACGCCTGACGAGACCGGCAGAGGACCTGGCGTGGCCGTGAACCCGTGTGATAGACGCGTGAGCTCGAACGCATGGCTGTACTCACGGAACTGACGGCGCCGGGCCAGGGAAGCTCCACCCCGGCGAGCCGCGCGGCCGCCGGCGCCGTGCCGCGACCCGGGGGTCAAATGGTGACCTCCTCTGACCCGGAGAGTGACACCAGTGACCCGGCCACGGACCAGAGCAGTGACAGTCTGGCGCGCTCGGCGGCCGCCGGGCCGGGTCAGCGGGCGACGGCCGCCGCACCGGCCACCCAGGCGCTCAACTCGCGGGTCAGGCTGCCGATGAGCGTGCGACTCTCCGCGGCGCCCGGGTCGTCACACGACTCCACACACGAGTCCGGGCAGGAGTCGGGTCAGGACTCTGCGCAGGAGTCGACACACGACTCGGCGCAGGAGTCCGCAGAAGAGTCCGGTCAGACTTCGGCCCACAATTCCAGCCAGGATTCCACCCATGGATCGCCGACGGCGTCCGACAGCGACAGCAAAGGAACGGTTAGTTCTGCGAATGGGCTGCACCTGCCCTTGCAGCCTGTGGCCGCCCGACCGTCGCCGCCCGCGCGGGAAACCTGTTGTGATGACACTAGTCAGCGATCAGGAGCTTCATGATGTCGCAGTCCCGCCATGCTTTGGTACGGACCGTTGCTGGGGCAAGGCCAGTGGTCAATCCGGGAGATCACTTAGAGAGGCTCTTTGGCCCCTTATCCCCTATTTGCTATATGGGTAGATAAACCGACATAAATAGGTACCAAAAATAATTTTGTAAATATCAGCACCATACGGGATCCTAATCTCTCCTCTATCATCTTCAAGAACCTTTCAATCTAACTGGGGAAGCAATGACCAGCAATGGCCAGCCGATGCAGAATGGGAACCTGACATTAGATTAGTGTCCGTAACTGGGCGGGTGGAGTGGGGGGGGGGGGGCAGAGGGGAGGGCTATGACGGTATACCACCGCGCGGGCGGCTGTTCAGTGTGGGACCCTGGCCTACCGGGCTGGGGCGGGGCCGGGGCGGGGCGGGGCGGGGTCGGGGACGGAGGCCGTCCGCTGGGCGTGGCCGGAGGAAGCCGGGCCACCAGCTCGTCAGGGGGCTTTGTCTGCCCACCGGGAGGGATCGAGGCGGCACCTTTCAGGTGGAAGGCCGGGCTCGGCGATGGTGTTAAACGCCTCGCTGCCCTAACACGAAAATGGGTGCGTAGTCGAGTATGGGTGGTATGATTGCGTATAAGATGACAGATATGCGGAAGACTTAAGTTCTGGTGTCACTATACACTTTAAAAATGGGAGGTTTATGAGATAGGTATCGGACTCGCGATGCATATATCATCCATTAGTGGTGGTGATGGAATATAATCAGCTTGCTATAAGAAGTTCAAGGGAAATTACTGATGCCGACTCTTTGTGCAGGATACCCCCCCCCCCCCGCCCTTCGGCCAAAGCGGCTGGCCATCCGTGATCCGAGGAAGCATTCACTTGCCTGTACTTTACCCAAAAGCCACTATTATTTACTGCGTTCTGCGTAGCATTCCAGTGATACCGTACGCTGATAAAAGTGTTCAACGGTTCAAACCTTTTGTGTTTCACATTCGTACACACTACACACAATGCGTAACTTCATCGCAAGCTCTTATCTCAAAACGTGTGCCCGAGCGTTGCGACACAGCTGTTTGCGATAACAAAACCAGACATGCAAATTGTGATCGGAGGTATCTCGAAAGGACACCGAGCTTGCACGCCATCTGAATTTCTGCTTCGTGACGAAAACTCTCTATCTAAAGTATACGACACCGGTAACTTAACTATAAGTGCTTTAATAATTTCATTGAGATGCACGTTGATCGACAATGAAGGTCATATCGTGCGTGCAGCCTGGACTTAGCTTTTTATCTCATTCCACGAGCATATAATTCCGATGGTTATTCCACATCAATCATTTTGGATGATGGGTCGCACAACTTTTGTTTCCATCCCTTTCCCTATTCACTGAAAGTGTGGAAATAATGATACGCACATAGGCTGTTTGACCAGAAAACGAATCGAACCGAACCCCTATTTGATGTGGACGAGTTTGGGTTCAGATGCCAGATCAAGGCAATGAAAACATTACCCCACCTCCAACATTACTATTTTGAATCTAATCCACCATTTCTCTTGGCTTACTTATGTTTATGAAGGCACACAGCAAGATACCCTCTAGACAACAGACAATAGACATGTATCATTAATGCGTCCCGTCAATTTAGGCTCGGCTTAATTTTGGCAGCCGTCAGTCCGTTCCACCGGACGGCAGTTCTGACGTGTCCGTGACATCTCTGGCCCTGACGTGACCCTGTCGTAGATACGTGACCCTGGCGCCCCCTGCGTGACCCTGCGTGACGTCACGACTCACGGGGCAGGAGGGGGCGGGGCAGCCGGTTTCGTGACCGGACGTAGTCAGTTCCGACCACCTCCGTCTACTAACTCCACTGCCCGCTTCCTGGGGGAACATGACAGGCACATCCGTGGGTAGTTTACCACCTTCCTGGGAATGTTTTGAAACTGACGGCACGAGTGTTGCATGTCACACTTTGCCAGCTGGATCTCACACACACACCAGCAGGTCCAGCACCTGAGGATTTTCACATGCATTTATTACATTCACGGCTGGTAGCACACCCAATCCACCCACCCACCACGGCGTGTGACAACAGGTAGCCGTCTCCTCGTCCATCGTCCCGGTCGTCACATTTACCTATCCGTCTGTATCCCGCGGCTCACTGCGACGACACGCATCACGCGCTCGGCCGTGCCTCCAGGGCCGTCGGTCAGGATGAGAACGGGGATGGCCCAGTTCATGCTCGGCCACTCCCACGGCGGAGAGGCGCCGCGGCGTCCGCCACCGCTCTGCGTTCCTCCTGAGCGCGCGTCGGCCGCTCCCGGCTCGACGGCGCGTGGCGGCCGAGGGCCCGACGGCGGGTCCGACGGCCGAGGGCAGACAGTTGCCGCCCTCGACCGCCCGCCGCCGGCCGCGCCGCCCCCGCCCCCGCCCGAAATCCGACGTGTTAGTGAGACTGTGATCGGCTTGGTGTGGCCATGTGAGCGCCCTGACAACTGCTGGAGAGGCAACTCGGCCATGAGGCGCAAGGTAAACGGGACCCACGGATGGTTTGATTCAGATTGTGGGGTAGGGAGACTGAGTGGTCGACTCTGTGGTGTGACTGGTGATGACCATTAGCGCCTCTGTCGTCAAAGGTAATTTTGGATTTAAACCTCACTGACTGATTTAATGATGTCGCCCTATACTACCTTTTGTCCATGTGTTTACCGTTTACCTACTTGGTGAAGACATGCGTGCAGTTTTTTTTTTAATCCATTTCCCAATTTGAGAGTCGCCGAACACCTATAGCATGTTTGCTTGTGTTTGGCTCGGGTACAGAAGCCATGCAGTTTCATTTTCCTCATTGGCAGTTAAGTGAATTAAAAAAGTGGCCCTCCCTGGGGCCATAGTTATCAAAAAGCCGAGAATGTTTCATGCATCTAGCTGCTCATTACACGATCAAACTTAGTTGTGTAACTGTAGCCTGTAGGTAAATGACTTTCTTTAACGTATACATTAAATTTATGAACATCTACAGGGTGAGCCATAAAGATTTACCCATCGATAAATTCACTTTATTTCCAAACCGGTTGGCGTAGGTATGCCATCTTTTGCATATATGTCGCAAATTTGTCTCCAATCCTGACAGTGTAGCTCATTTTGTATATGCTCGTCCACTTTCTCTGCTACGCTCCTGAAATGCGAGGTCGTCTTAACGCACATCCGCCGCTCCTGAAATTCAGGAATCACCACTGGGTGTTGGCTGCTGAACACTCTTTGGTCTTAAGAATGCTGGGCACAATTTACCCCCGACTTCAGCCCCACGGGCTTCGCAAACTGAAATATCCTGAAAACCCGACTCTACCGAGTCCCTGAAACACCGCAAATGACATACGGCGCAGCATTGTTATAGCATGGGTGATCGAGGAAAATAAGTGAAAAGACGGTGCGGCGACCGCGTGCCATAGTGCTCTCGCGTCTCGGGCGCGTAACATAAGAAGAATGCAAGCATACAGAAAACAGACTACATTTATTAGTTAGGAGATGACGTTGTTATATGTATGTAAAAGATGACATAGCTATGTCAGCGCGCCTTGAAACAAAGTTAAATTTTCGATGGGTAAATCTTTATGGCTCACCCTGTACCTACTTCTAACGGCAATTTGCGAATTGTGCTCATGGCAAAGGGGCACATTATTCTTTGCCAAAAATAAACTCAAATAATGCAATGTTCCTTCCGTATCTCCGCCTTTAGCTGCCACGCATCATGCGGCACCGTGTCATTGTATCACTGTGTCACCGTGTCAGTGTCACTGTGTCACTGTGTCAGCGACCATCCTTCCGGAGCCGTGCGTCTCTGCGTCTCGGAAAAGTGACTGGTCAGTATCTGTGCACCGTGCGTATCATGACCGGCGCTTCCGAGCGCAATGACAGTTCAGAGCTTCCTGAGAGGTCAAGTCGACCGCCTGGTCTTATAAAACACCACCCTGAGGAACATTATATAAAATACTTCTCACAAAAGTATTTGGATCACTAAAATGCTATTTTGTTCCCAGTTCTCACACAGTTGCCCGTTTCTCACGGCACTTTCCAAGGTCCCACACGAGTCTCTCTCACGGCCTCTCACCGGGATGGTTCTCAAGTTACCTCTCTCAGATTTCCCGACGCGTGCCCCCTCTCTCCCTCGTCCCATCTCTCTCTCGGTCATTGGAGACGGGTCGAGTCCGGTGACTCCGCGTCGTCCGCCGGATATTCGCTCCGTCACCGCCGGATCAGCTCATGACCAGACGGCATTGCGTTCGGGGCACTCACGGCCAGGCGAGCACTCGGGAAGGGACACTCACGGCTTAGTCCGCACTCGAGGGAGAACCCTGGCGAGCACTCGGGAGAGGGGCTCTCAAGGCGCGGTCGGCTTTCGAAGGATAGGCACTCGATATACCGCTCGATTGGCTCTCGGGAACTGTCATTTGATTAACTCATTCGGAACACTTGCGACTTTACCAGCAACTGGTAACACTCATAGCGGCTAGCCAGCACTCGGTAGTCGGTACACTCACTCAGTATAGGCATAGGAACTCGCGGTCCGGCCCACCGCGCAGGCCAAGGGCACGTCTGATGGCCGGTTGCATATACGATGGCTCGGGGAAAAACAGCGCGTCGCCTGCCGGGTCGCCTCGGAGCGGTAAAAACGCCAGCCGGCAGGATATGTCAATGTGCTGCATGTCACGATCGCGGTATGCCTGGCTGGGTCGTAAATGGGAGCCGAGTGGCAGTGATGGCCGAGTGGTGCGGATTTCAATGGTGGACGCTGAATGGAATGCATTTTGCATAACTAAGAGAAACATTTGAAATGGATTGGGCATTTGTGCTTCTGAGCACGGAAGCACTGTCTGCAATTAAAAAGCAACCGTACTTTTCTCGATGAGATGGAATCCCGCGTATGCGATATTTTTGGGCTTCAGTTTGCAACAATTGAATTCAACCTGAAGGCTTACTGGTCAGCATAACGGCTTACAGCTGTAACTCTTCCAAAGCATCCCGCAGCGACCTATTTGTTGTCCGCTGACACATGATAAACAGAGTAAACCAGAGCAGCGTGCTGTGGGTCGAGGCTGGCCGCCACTTGGTCACACTCGGCTGACTGACTCGCGGGCCGTGTAGGTACTCGGGCACGGGGAGCCACGGTCAGAGCCCAGCTGCCGTGAGGTCACGCCTGGCCGACCGGCCGGGCGAGGGCCTCGCGTGGCGACTACAAGCCACGCCCTTCACATAGAGCAATTTTCCACCCCGTCAAACACCAATGCCACAGTGCGACACAATTAGCTGTGTGTGATAACATCTAAAAGCTTGATCGTTATCCATCTTCGGATGAATCTCGAACTTCATTCTTTTTCATGGGAAATAAGAAGGGTGGTTCTAAAAAGCAAATTCCTCAAGGATTTTGTGTGGTATTCGACCGATATGCCGTGACTGGGAGTAGCTGTACTATTCTTCAGTCGTATGTTCTCCTCTTCCAAACCGTCATTGCGTGTCCTTTTCTCATTTCTTTTTTTGGGGCAAGGCAAGGCTATCCGCGAGGAAAGAGTATGCATAGACGGCAAATTTGCACGAATCAATTTATCGCACGCTTTCCTTTCGCCTTTATGGCACCTTTACATTCACTTTTTGCCATATTAGCGGAAAGCCTGCACCCGGGAATAGGATTTGGGCGATACTTCTGTCATGACGTGCTTTAGCTCATGGCCATATGCACCCGATCAGCACACTTCACGACAGCGAACGAGTTGAATGGTATGTCCTTACTTCTAAAAAGATCGTGCCATTTGTCTCTGGGGAAAGGCGCTCGTGTGCAGTTCTTGTTGATGAAATATGAAACGGACCCAAATCTGTCGTGACGTGAGACTTGTTTTTTGGTCATATTTTGGCATTCGCGAATACACAGAAAATGTTTTTCCTTGAATGGCTGACTCTATGCATAATTTTGAGTGCGATTCTTGTTTATGCTACAATGTTTTCCTCCACAGATATTCGTGATATGCACGATTGGCTTGCACGTTCACTTCAAGAAATGCATGTTTGTCTCAATTTCGGGGCCGTTTCTGGGCTCGGTCTTCCTTTCGCCAACCGCATCACCCCATTAAAGTGCCGCACTTTCCGCGTGACCCTTCACCGTGCATCTGATAAGTCACCGCCTTAATTCGACATCGGTTCAATTTGTGCTTTCACGTCATTCCCCAGCCGTCTACCAATGCAGACTGGGCCGTGCAGGATAGCGGGCTCGGGGGCTTACCGTCCCCTCACCTAACCGCAGCACACTCAGAGGCGGCGGTGGCGACTCAACAATCGCCAAGGCCAGTCTGGCCTCTGCACCCGGCCGTACTTTCTCCCCCGGCGAGCGGCGACCGGCAAAAATCCGCCGCGCCGCCCCCCCCCCTCCTCCTACTTTCGTGACCTTCCCGGTCCCGCTGGCCCCGCTCCGGGCAGTGGCCAGGTCCTGCTGCGGTCACTGGCCGCCGTCCGGCTGCTGCCCGAATTCCGGCCAGTCGCGCTCGCCGTGAGAAAATCGGTAAATCGCAGCTCGGTCGTCGGCGACTATTGCCGCTGTGTCGCCGTGTCGCCGCTGCTGTGGTATCTCTGATCGTGCACTCACTGTCGCCGCCGCTGCATTGTCGCAACTGCAGTGACGACTCGCTGCTCCGTCGCCGCTGCAGCGAGGAGTTTGACCATGAAGAGACAAAGATGCAGCGGGGCGGACACCGGGCGAGGGGCGTCACCAATCTGTTCGCTCCTCGTCTGCGCCGCGCCGGCAAAGTCTGAGCCTGTGGCGAGGAATGCGAGACGTGCGAGAGAGATGACAGCCTGTCCTTGACCGCGTGACTCCGTGGAATCAATTAAAGACGCTGCATTTGATTGAGCCTCGGCCGTGCTTTACGGACCATTGTTGATTGGTGCCTTGTAAGCTGTTGTGAATGGTTAGACGGTGGATGTCGACGGGAAATTGTGGACGCTAGATGGAAGGCTGCTGTGGAGTGTGAAGACCCGCTTCGATCCGAGACCACGTGACACATTGACCCGACACTACGCAAGGCCACACGACACAACGACGGACACAACACGAATCACGATAGCGACTATACTATGGCGGTTGCCGGTTTTCTTTTCCTTTTCCGCACTCGATTCCTTCTGAAACAATGACATGCTTAAACAATAAACTTTCTATACTAGAAGGGGCGCTCGGCTTTCTACTCGCAAATCAGGCTGGTATAGTTATGGGTAAGGACGTAGCGCACTTTTCAGGCCCTTTGCTTGAATTGCAGTGGTGATTTCATTGGGTTCGAAAGCCGTCCAATCAGCGTTTACGCCAATTACTAAGCAGATCATCTTCCCGGAATTTCGGAGAGTATAGAATGCGACCATAAATCAATGCGCTTGCAATTCAGACAAGCATGTCAGAAAGAAAGAAATATTTTTCACGAACCCTTTACTTTCAGCCAATGAACCGTCTCAGTCCAAGCCTTGAACTTCGAAGACAGACTTCAGCTGTCCTTGGCAACAAATTATAAGCGGCGACCTTGCTAACGAACATGCTGTCCATTCGATACAAAACCAATCACAAAATCAGATATTCGAACTGTCTAGCTAAGCGGCAGTCCCTGTTTAATCCGACAGGTAGTTAGTGCTACTGAGACTTACCGGCAGTGGAATACGGCTTTGATAAGTCAATGGATGGAACATTTTTTTTCCTAGAATTGCTTTGTCGGCTTGTATTAGCGGTATATTGACGTCAATTACAAAGTGTTTCCATCCGTATGCAGACATTGTTTTTTTTTATAAAAAAACAGCAATGCCATTTCGATTTGAAGTGTTCGAAATTAATAAGCATACCTACATTATGACCTGCCCTCGAACAAAAACTATCCTCTGCCGCCGTCTTATGTGGTCAATCCTCGCGGTTCCGGTCGTATGATGCCCCATCCGGCGGGTGCGGCGGTACAATGGGGACACTTGCTGGGGCTTCAACAACCACAGTGGCCCGACTCACAGTGATGCAAATGAGGTTCACGAGTGGCCATAAATACCAAAAAGTCAAGTTTACCAAACCGAGTAAAACGCGATATGGCTAACCAAAGATTTGTTTGGTGCATCTGAAATCACATAGCTTTCATGTTTTTGTCAAAACCGGCCTCGTGTATGATTGTCAGAAGTCGTGACATTTTCAATGTCGTAAAATGACTGTCGGATACTTGCAACTTCAAACGCCGCTAGCGTGCGCTCATTTAATAGAAACTTCAAAAATTATGCATGGCAATGATCCCTAAAGCCTGCTGCTTCTCATGCTGGGTCACAAAAAGCCGTATCTCTTTTGGTTTGGCGGTGATCTAATCATCTGTCATCATGTTTCAATAACAATTTTTTAGTGAAAAATATTTCCTTTCGTTTCACCTACAGCAGCTAACACAGTGTTTGCCTGTTAGTGCACCATACCATAGCATTCCCTAATCATTTCTGAGCCACACCGTGAAAGAATTAAGGCGCTAGCTGCAGGGCAGACCAGCGTTATTGAAGTTTTTGTCCGGCGCGGTCGGGTGCCGCGGTCGGGGTGGATTGCTTTCACCGCGGATTGCAATTTCGACAGACGTTTGACTTTGACCTGCTATAAGTAGGTCAAATATTGACCTTAAGTCAAAAGTAATATGCTCACTCGCGAGATCTTGTCAAGGGCAACCCGTTGGTTTTTGTTGCGAGACGATAGGACACTTCGTTTAGGAATAGGAGAGGGATGCACCGGCGAACCCCCGCTGTGGCCGCCCGCCCGCGGCGCGGCCGCCCGCCCACCGCGGCACCCGGCCGCAACGGACGAAAACTTTAGAAGCGCCGGTCAGCCCTGTGCTAGCGCCTTAATTTTTTCACAGTGCGGCTCAGAAATGATTAGGGAATGCTGTGGTATGGCGCACCAACGCACAGTGTGGCCGAACACCAGTTTAGCGCGAATTTAATCCCAGCGCTCCTCGGATCCACTGAAAATGGTTCTCTGGTTCCAAAACTGACACTTACCCCTCGCCGGACTTATTGGTTTTCAAAATACGCGCCGGCCGAAGGGGGGGGGGGGTTGGTACGACCCCCGTCGCTGTTTCGCCCCTGATGGAGCTAGAGCCCCGCGGAAAAAACGAGCGTGTGCGCCGTTACGAGACGCAGCGACTGGTACCCGATTTTAAGGTCTTAGGCCAACCTGTGACCTCTGAGGTCAGGTCAAGTGACCCAGGCGCGGATTCATTTTTTATTAATAACTTCGCGAAAAAATGCCGCAGAGCCGCAATTTTGGTATCATCATGTTCGCCTCACTCAGGCGCGTCGAATGGTATACTTTTTGTTCGGCTGAAGTTAACTTCAGGTGTTGACCGTGGGTCAAGGTCAGGTCAGAGTCCTCCAGATCACGAAGTTGGTTGAAGGAGGTCATGTTGCATATCATTCGATTCAGCAAGTCTTCCTGAGTCCATTGGTGGCTTTCTCGACTCGCTAGCTCAATTTAATCGGGAGTTATTGACGAAAAACTCTTATTACCCTAGTGACGTCATAAATGACGTCACGTAAGACCAACAATGCATAGGTGAAGCATCGGACCTTGCAAGGAGTGCATGAAATCACGATTTCGTGTGCTTGAGATAGTTTATTAGGCTGGAGCCTGTCCGGCCGCGCCGCCCCCGACCTTGGTCAGGTCACATAGGGCGGCCGACTAGACATGTTCAAAGCTGAGTTGACGGCAAATAGGCAAAAACTGGCAGCTGAAACTTGCTCGCTTATGTTCAGAAAGGTGCGGAGAGTTCAGCCATGCCCTATTCGTCATATCCATTTTTATCCATTTTGACATTTTTCAACTTCTTTATTAAATACTATCGTGAGAACGATACACATGCAGGGCTCTTGTTCTAACTCATTAAACTCAAAAACCATTCATTGAAAAGCTACCATGATAGCAGAAACAGCTTCATCATGAATTGTGCTATCCGGTGATATGCTATTTTCTCATATATCTTCTCGAAACTTCCGTAAAATTTACGTTGAAAACTGGACATATTTATCAGTACCATAGCCCGATTTTAGGAACCGGAGCGTGGGTCTACTTTCGGCAGGGATATAAGTCCTCAAATGGTAAAGTGGCTTAAAAATAAGGTTCTATCAGATAACTTCAGACAATTTCCTACCCATTGATAGGTATAAATAACAGTTTATCGAAAGTCGGGTTTTTGATTAAATTCGCGCTAATCTGGTATTCGGCAAGACCGTGCAACGGGCACACAATGTGTAAACTGCTGTAGGTGAAACGAAAGCAAATATTTTTTAGTAAAAAACTGCGATTGCAACATGATGACAAATAGTTGACAACATGATCAACGCCAAACCAAAAAAGATACGGCTTTTTGTGACCCTGCATTAGAAGCAGCAGACTTTGGGGATCATTGCCATGTATAATTTTTGCCATTTGTACGAAATGAATGCACGCTAGCGGCCTTTGAACTTGCGAGTATCTGACAGTCATTTTACGACATAGAAAATGTCACGACTTCTGACAATCATACACGAGCCCGGTTTTGACAAAAATATGAAAATCATGTTTTTTCAGACACCCCAAACCTTTGCCTGACTGGCCATAATAAGATTTATTCGATTAGGTGAACTTGAAATTTGGGCCTTTTCGGTATTTATGGCCACTCGTGGACCCCATTTGCATCACTGTGCGACTGGCGCGAGCCGCCTCCTCCCCCCCCCCCGTTCCTTTCTCGGAACTTTCAGCAGGTCCTCATTTACCCTGTCCTCCAGGACCACAACCCGGGCTATCCCCCTTACACTGGGATCACCACACCCCGTCCCCTTCCCTATTGCCTCCGTGACTCCACCACATCCCTAGGTAGCCCCTTACCTGTCCCCTTCCTGGAACCACCGCACTAGCCGGGTTTGACCCTTCCCGTCCTCCTGCGGACCCATCACATCCCTGTTCCTTCCCCGCGCCACACCCCAGGTTAGCCCTTCCCTGTCCCCTTACCGGGACCAGCACACCCTCCGGAGCCCGGGAAGGAAGGTCATGCCAGCCGGGGGCGGTAGCGACTATCCACTGGACAAATGGTGACCCTGGCCGGACAGTCCCCTCCCGACACCGCGCCGGTAACTCGCCCAGTAGGTACAGACATCAGCGAGCAACATTGTTCAGCGGGGCACAAAGGCAGCGGGAGTGACGCGGGATGGCCCCGGAATGCGTCACGACGTGACGCATTCCGGGGCACGTTCACTTCAGCTGTGTGGTTACGGAGGAAAAACCGAAACAGATTCCGAAACAGATTGTGCTGTCATACAGGACGTTGTGGTACTTATAGGGGAGATCCGTGTAAGACGCCCAGGGTCGGTAAGAGGCCCCATCGCTTTTTTTACCAAACCAATAATGTTATTTATTTTTTAATGTTCTTGTAAAGCAGAAGCCCTCTTGAAACAACAACTCACGAAACCTGAGGTATCAGGTGCGTCGCAGCGACTTTTGGTAAGCCTGTTTCTGTTTTTGCCCCTTTACTTGCTAGATATATGCATCTTTATCACCCTTATATATCTGAAAAAACAATGGCTATCAAATGCAATCTTATCTCATCGAAATTGTCACATGTTAGCTTCAGAATAGACCATGTTCTGGTGCGCTGCAAATGTCTCATAAACCATAAATATTGTGACGTTAAAACACTGCATTTTTTTAAGAGGCCCTCCCTTCGAGGATTATAAAACGCCCCCCGATAAAAAACGCCCCCGATGCTAAAACGCCTGCACCTTCGGCAGGCGTGGCATTCTTTTTTCAAGGAGTTTGTTTTTGTTTCTTTTTTTCTGTTTCTTTTTCTAGAGGTAATAGGTACAATTTTCGTTGGTCATCAGCGTTTGGTTGTGCTAGTTTTCGCATTGTTCGAGCGCTTTGGAAGTGTTATTGGTTTCGATAACACCGTATTTGCTTAGCTTTTCGAAATAAAAGGCCTTGCAGCTGTGTTCGCAAAACGTCTTTTACAAGTCGACTTGCCTTGTTAAACGCCCGAGGGGGGGGGGGCGTCTTACCATACCCATAGTGTAAGAGGCCCTTTTGCAACTTTTTCCAAAATGTTAAAGTTTACGGTTTGTGTACCCCCTAGATTCATTTTGAATGCAAATATGTATGGGAAAATGATGCATGCTCACAGCGCATGCACACGTTAGCTCTTAAATATTATCAGTTGTCTAAAAATAGCAACTGAGCTTAAGGGGGGGCCTCCTGCACCACTCTCCCCTATGCTATGCTGTGTCATGATTCAACCATTGTTCGGGGATGTTGGTTGACGGTCAATCTGATAATTGGACCGCAAAATGAATAGCATGGGTAAATTGATTTTCTGTAGTTTTTTGCGCTTTATGTTTTAGCATTAGGTATTACCTAGGTATACATCAGGTATAACTGAATGGCATGGGTAAATCGATTTTCTGTAGTTTTTTTTTTGCGCTTTATGCTTTAGCATTAGGTATTACCTACAGTTAATGTGCAAAGCATACACCTACGTTGTTTGTTTGGCAAATTGAACGATGCGCGATGCATCTAACATCGCTTAGTTAAGCTCCGTTCTGGCTGGGTCATTGACTGTTTTCTGCTGTTTTGCGTTGCAGGCGAGTGGCGGCAGCCTGACCTATGTCACGCCGGACGAGTACATGCGGCGACATGTGCACCCGAGGCCAGCGCGGGCCCGCAGCAGCCACCGGCGTCGATCCAGGGAGGTCTCCTTCTCCAGCGAGTCGCCCGAGGTGAGGAGGGGTGGTCAGAGGTACAGAGGTCACTAAGGTCACAAAGATTACTGAAGTCACAGGGGTCACATGGGTCACAGACCACATGGTCGCAGAAGTCACAGATCGCGGAGGTCACTAAGGTCAGATGGATCATGAATGTTACAAGGGTCACCGGGTAACAACCCGGTCACCAAGATCGCCAGGTCATGAAGGTCACGCTTCTAGTAGTGGGGTGTATAACGAAATTCGAGGACCATCTCATAAGTTTTCAGTGACCCAGAGAATGTCAAGTCACCTTTAATGACTTAGTATTTTATATTTGTTTTTCAATCGTGTTTTTCAACGATCACGATTAGCCCAGTTCACCTCGAATGTCGTTAATGCTGTTTCCAATTAAAAGCGCCCTTATTGTCAGCTATCAGGGTTTAAGCAACATCTCTTCCCCGAAGCGTTCATCGAGTCAGTGGGATGCATCGTTAGTTCCTGGTTGCGAGTCATTCGGGGGTGGACCGCTGATGTTTCCTCATCACAATGACCAGGGTGGGACAGAGCGGGGTAGAAAGCTGACACACCCTTTCGCGGAAGTTGCATTCCTTGATCCGCGACCGCCGAAGGTCACCCGTGGGCTTCTGTTGATTACCATCGATATTACCTTTCCGCCGTTGTATTCGCACTTACTCAAGGGCATCAGTAATTAAGCTGCCGCATTTTTATTATTTCCTGTGTCAAGCAGTGCAGTGGCCTGCTAAGTGCCAACTATCACGTGCTAGAGTAACCGCATGTTCCGTGCGATTGTCTCGTCGAGCCTTGACGTCTCGACCGCGGGCCGAACGGCGGTAGTGCAGCGTAGGCAGGCGACAGCTCTGTAGGACAACTGACAGCTCTGCTGAGTGCTGATGCACACAGCTATTTGACTGGCTGACAATTGACAAATCTGATAGGCTGACACAGCTCTGCTGGGGCGGGCTGACACAGCCCGTGGGCTTCCAAAGCTCTGTGTGTTGACACAACTATCTGTGTTTTGCAGCTCTACTTCCAGTCGGGCCGGAAGTACACACACCGCTCGTATGGAGGCCTCTGTCTCAGCATGTCCATAGTCGCCGTCATCGTGGCCGTTATAGGCATCGTGTCCGTTGCCGCCTACCTCGGAGGTAGGCAGCTGTTTTTCTGTGACGTAGTTAGGCGTTATTTGAGTTGTTTGGTATAACGTTGTATTAAGCGCTATTCATTGCAGATTTGCATATACTTGTTAATTCTTAATATGTTAACATGAATTAGCTCCAATATTTTGTTTCACTAAAAATATAGTTAGACGGTATCGATTACGGTATCGACTATCGATGAATTTCGCTGGTTCGCTCGACTTTATTATAAGACCTGTTTCTTGTTTCCTTTGAGTGAAACTGATTGAAATGTGTTTGTTTTCAGTCGCGACCAAGGAGGATAAACAAGCTTTACAATGTGAGTATCGATTAGCAGGCCGACAGGAGTAACAAAAACGAAACAATGGACGGGAAACAACAGGTGGCATACTTGCCTAATGTTCTTGCTAGAAGGCCATTCCCGATCATTCCCAATTTGTGTCTCATTCCCTAAACATCTTTGTCTCAGTGCACCAAACAAAGTAATGCAATGGCATCTTGTTTCCTGAGAGCCGTAGCCGTCATTTATCGGAGTTGTATGCTGAGAGCTCGTCGCATCTCACTTTGGAGCTCTATAAAGCCATTTAACGGGCCTCCCATTTCCGTCTGACTCACTTGGTCATTGAATTATCTTGTAAGTTGTAAAGGCTGAAACACCGCTAGTCTAGAATGTGAGCTTTGATGCATTTTCCGAAATCTGAATTAAGCGTGTTGATGATGTCTCTCATTCCATGCAAAGCCGGTGACCGGTGAGTTTTATCTGTCCACAGACGAGATGCAGTACGCGGGACAGTTCCGCGTTCTGCACGGAGACGTTTACCACCGGGAGCTGGAAGACGCGCGGTCGGACGACTTCAGACACAAGGCCGCTCGCTACCAGAGAATGGTGAGTGCTCGGGGCACTAACGGCGAGTTTATTGAGGAAGAGGACCGTCGTGGGAGGCAGGGACGGAAGTGGCCATCAGCTGCCAGGGCAAACAACGGCGGCCAGTTGGGCTTGACGGGACCAAACGAGACGGGCCACAGTCAATTTACATAGATGAATCGGGAAGTAGACCACTGCCATGCATCGTTGCTTGTTATCTTATTTTCCACAAGAAACCTTGACGAGATTTGTTAGGTGCATCACTGTGCCGCGAAGGGCTGTGATTTGTATTGGAGTTCACTGTAGCCATATTCCGATCCTGGTTCCGCCTCTGTGAGAGAGATTGATACCAAGCCCGTATGTTTGTCGGACCTCTGACGGAGTTCCGAATGCATGCCGCGGCGGCAGGCAGCCAGTCTGCCGCGCCAGCCGTTTACCAACAAAAAGTAGCGAATGCGGAGCCCCCTGCAGCGAGACGCCATTGTTCTGCTCTGTCCTCGGACGGGCCTTCGGTCTGGCCGTCCGTCTTACCGAGCGAGCGCTGTGACCGCATTGCGGTAGCGCCCCGCCTGCCTCGCCCTCCTCTCCATTCCACCATCTCCATAGTCATCCCGCAGCCCACTCCCCCAGTCGTGTCCGGGCGTCCCTGGCCGGCCAGTTGGCATCCCTTTCCTCCAGTTCAGTCCGGTATTGTCCAGTTCCGGCCCGGATCCATAGTTGTACGGTCCGTCTCAGTTCGGCCCGTCTCCGTCTCACGGTTCTACGCCCCAGTCCCGTGTCAGTACGGTAGGTTAGCACGGTACGCTTAAGGAACGTCTAAGTACGGTACATCTCCGTCTGAGCACGATCCAGCCCGTGCCGTTCTGTCCAGCACAAAGTCCGGTTTGCCCGCCCCCGCGCCGTCCCCCACGGTCTATGTCTCCACTCTCCAACATGATTACCGGTCCGCCTCCGTCTCGTCTGGCCCTGAGAACAGAGGAGACTGAGAGGAGACGAGGGTATACAGCGGGCCAATGCCACAACCCACCGGACTTACAAAGAGCTCCGTACTGCCGCTGTTGCTATCGCATCAGCGACCTTCTCTGTGGCCCCCATTTCCGCTGGTCTCCCGTGGTGCCGTCTCGGCGTTCAAACACCTCGCCGCCTAGTAAATATTCGCTACTTTATAGCTGCTAGTACCTTCGTCGCCTTGTCGCTGGTCTCGAGTGGTGCCGCCCCTGAGTCCTGAACAGCTCGCCGCCTGGCAAGTAATTCGCTACTGTAGCCGATACCGCCTTCGGCTTCGTCGCTGGTTTCACGTGTTGCTGCGTCTGTGTTCTAAACAACTCACCGTCTAACAAATCTTCGCTACTGTAGCCATCGCCGTGGTCGTCGTCGCCGCCACCGCTGTTCAGGTTCCGTTCATCCGTGACGGAGGTCTATAGCGACCGTCTGCCGTTGGCCGGGCCCGGAGCAGCAGCGACCGTCTGCCGCGCTCGGGCCCGGAGCAGCGGTCGATCTGGTGGTCAGGAGTTTACCGTTAGTAGGAGTGGTAGGTAGAGTGACGCCGCGCGGTGGCCTCATCAGGGAGAGACGTAGTTAGTTGGTGGAGCGGTAACATACCGAATTGTGATCACGAATTTGATTTTTGGAGATGTGGTCGGCAAAGCGCGCAATTACATATCAACAGGCTACAACAAAAAAAGCTGATAGAGATTGAGATGGTTATGGCTGAGTCTGAAGTGCGAACGTATATACGTTGAAGTTCTTCAGAAGTTCTCGCTTATCTTTAATTGTGTAATTGAAGTGAAATATTCACTTTTTATTTTAACGGTGGCAGCAGACCGTTACGAAGTTGCTAATAAATCAATGACAGGCAAGCTCGCTCGTATGCATGTAAGTAGTTAAATGGGTCATGACTGAACTGTCTTACCTCTGAATCGGCTGGTGCTGTTGCGATCAGTCACTATGAAACCACCAACCGATCACGAATGACAAACGGCTGACTGTAAATACAACTGCGGGCAGAAGCCGCCGGTTATTGGGGAGACAGGTCACGCTGGTTGAACGCTGTATATGTGCGGTCACTTGTTTACCCAACGAATCGAGTGTGTTGTTCCATTGTTTCTGGATGTGCGTGCACATTAGTTTATTTAAGGATGTATTTTTCTACTGTTATGTTTGCTGTGGTGTCTTTGTGAGCTTAAGCAATATTCGTTTATTTATTGATTCATTCGGCATAGTTTTATTCTGGCACTCGAATAACGATTGTTGTCGCCCTGAATGTGTATGGATGCGCCGGAATTACTTTATTACAAGGATAAACAGATTATAAATGTATAAGCACAGCACAGGCATTGATAGAGATCTGGTAAAAATATCTTTCAGCCAAACCATCATTCAGACAAAGCATACATCTCACATGGCCAGCGAAAGTGAAAAGACTCGAGCTATCGGCTGAATTTTCCCAGTACCTAACGGATGCAGAGTTTTAACGGATAGCGTCGTGGGAATGTTTGCCGATTGTGCAGAGTTTGGAGGAGCGGGCACTTCTGCCTGCGGAGGGTCGAACGGGCCGGACCGCCGCGCCGGTGACGGCCAGTCTTTCTGATCCCTTTGGCCTGCCTTCCGATCATAAACCGTCCGTTACACGAGGTCCCTCACCGATCAGACGATTCTATTGTGAGTCACACCTTCCGACCCAATTCCGTCTACATTTCGCTCAGATAAGATGAGATGTGTCCCGTCGAGTCCAGATTTCTGAGGATAAACAGGCCTCATGGTCATGTCTGTGTTCACATGACCCTGGCATTGCACTACTGATACGATTAAAGTGACAGCTAGACACTTAGAAAGCGATAAAAAATGCAGGCAGATGAATTAAACTCTGAATCACGTTTGTCGTTTTTTAAACAAGCGGGACTGCGTAGAACGTACGGTTATTTGCACAATTTATATGCAGGCTATAGTAAGATCAGTTGCTCATTTGTTTTCTCTGTCTGGGGGCAAAGCTTTTCAGTGGGAGTAGGTACCTACTTTTGCAATGCCTGGGTTCATTTACCCGTTAGGAATAAAAATCATCTCTGTTTCCTCTCCCTCCCTCTCTCTCTCTCTCTCTCTCTCTCTCTCTCTCTCTCTCTCTCTCTCTCTCTCTCTCTCTCTCTCTCTCTCTCTCTCTCTCTCTCTCTCTCTCTCTCTCTCTCTCTCTCTCTCTCTCGATTTATCCGAGGCATGTCCCTCTACTCCCTCACAAGGACAGCAAGAATATCAAAGCGTTATGCATGAGTTAAACCCTAACGGCCTCGTGTTTGGTGCATTGTCGAGCGCCTCCCAAATAGCGACGGCGTTCGAACATCTGGGAGCCGCCTCCCGCGCACCGAGATGACTCATTGGTCGCGGATCATCGCTCCGCTCAAGGGCGGGTTTTCTTGAGGTCGTGAGTGGCCCTGGCCAGCCGAGAGCTAGATTAAACGGCTCTGTCATCACCGCCGGCTGACCACAGACATACCACAGCGGCACGACGCCGCTAGATGGTACGGGGGATGGTCGGTTGAAAGGAGGGACGAACGGGTTGGGTTGGAGGGACGCAGCTAGACGGTACGGAGGACGGTCTTGTTAGGCTGGAGAAACAAGCAGTTAGGGTGGATGGACGGGATGAAGGAACAGTCAGGTCAGCTGGAGCTGGACGGCGAACTTACTAAGAGAGCCGGCTCTGAAATGCATTCGTGAACCAACCTCGGGGGATAAAGTAAACGGAACAGAATCAACCAAACAGCCATGCACATAAACGGAATTTTAACGATCCCGCTATTCGCCGTTAGCCACTCCTTCGGCTGTGTCCACGAACCGTTCACTTCCCTCTGCGCGGTTCTTGTGTACAACCGGCCGGCGGTATGCCCACCCTGACCGGCTTTGTCAGCCTAACCTTGACCGACGTTAACGATCGAGCGCAGACAAATCTCCGGGACAAACCGACGGATCTCCGAGAGCTATGCTGGTTCGATGGGATTGGAGACAAGCTAATGCGCCGGGTCGGATCATTGTGTCCGTGTTACGCGTCGAATGGGGCATTGGAAGCAACTGAGGAGCCGTGCCGCACAGCGTCTGTCGGTCTGAGATCCAAATTTATCATTTTGATAGGGTGCTCCCGAAATGCCAGAGATGACGATTGCTACTGTTCATGCTACCATGGTATTTTAAAATAGCAGTGACATATTTAAAAGTCAGGACGATTATCGCCGGACCGGCGCGGCCGCCCTTGCAATGGTCTGCGCCCTTGCAATGGTTCATGGTATTTTAAAATATTTTCTTACCTTCATTGGCAATGGTTAAAGCCTCGGAAGAGCCATAAAACAACATGGCGCGGAATCGTAAGTTGGTTCTAAGTCGATCCCGGATAATGATAGGTATCGTTTTGAGACCTTAGCCATGAAACTATTGACCGTAATCTCATGCCGTACACGACCTTGTCATGTGGATGTTAAAGGGAAATGCAGACGCTCAGACCTGATATCTTGATGGCTGAGGCTCAGAAACACTTTAAAGCTTAATACCGCCTGTCCCTGAGAAGCTTGGTTCACTAACAGCATCACATGGTATTCATAGCGATCTTTCTTTCATGTGATAAGTGATCATAAGCGATATATTATGTCAAGCAACAATGCAAAACATGTCGAGACGGACGATTACACAAAGCTTTTAGCAAAATTAATGTCCATCATTTCGAGCCACGCTTGCGTTTCTCTGTACTGACTCGACGCATACGTTTCACATAAGTAAGCATATATATATATATACACGCGTCAACATCAGTAATCCTCGGCTTATGAGGCGCTGATGTCAGTTCGTATGCGAATGCGATAGATCCAAATCCTTCAGATAGAACTGTGAGTCGGGCGAACCATCTTGTTGGACGGACCGAGCCCACCATCCCTCATTTCCACCCCCGAAGGCCGATGGCTCTCGTGGCGATCCGTGCCGGCTTACCAATACACCGTCAGCTGCACGGTGTCAGCACAGGTGTCGGTCCTTGAGCCGACTCCTGCCCCCTGCTGCCGCTGTTCCCCGTAGAGCCGCCCGCCGCCGAGCTAGGGGAGAGACCGTCTTAGCTCTAACTGAGGCCGCACGTGCCTTCAGTCTGAGCAGTGTACCGCGTTGGGGGACGCACGGGATAAAGTTCAAATATCGGTGCGGAGTTACATGGCTGTCTTTGGCGTGGGGCTGGAAGTTTGGGGGCGTTGGAACGTCTCGTGCTTAAGGGACAGCTGAATAGTGGTTTTAATGAGCTTTGTTAGACATGTTTAAAAAGTATGAGGTTATAATGATCATCAAATAAAGAATCCGTCACATAGATGGAATGCACTGCGTTAGTGCAAGACTCTTCCTAGAAAGTTATGGTTAATTATCAATCACAGCGTCCATTGGTACCTAATTACAATAGGGCTCCATTTCGGGGGATATTCGGCTCTGTCACACAGGATAGTCCGTGGGAGACTCGTGTACGGGTGAGTCTGAGATACGCGCCACGCCCCGGGGCTGGGGCGTGACAGACCACAGCAGGGCGCCGTGCGGTCACACCGCAGAGGTAGCGTGTGCCGCGGCAGACGCATAAAGCGCAGTGGCCGGCACCAATGGCCCACCGAGCGCCGGCGGGCCGACCGCAGACTGCAGGGCGTGCCGGTCCGCTCAGGGTCAAACGGGGATCGGTCCTGTGTGTGGAGTTACATGTATATGGAGTTGATGTGTGAACACACGAAGAGGTGTCTGGGCCGGTTTGAAGTGTGGGGCTTACTTGGTCGGCGTGGTTTTGAAGCTCGCAACCGGCTCCTCCGGTAGTTCTACGTTCTTCTTCCTCGTCTAATTTTGTTGTGTCCCACTAACAAGGTATTTCGGAGAAGTACTGGCCGCCGTTTTTGTCACTTGGGCACAAGGCTGAGCCGGTAAAACACGACCGGACTTGATCTCGGTCAGTGTTTCGGTACTGGTTCGGTGCGCCGTCTCTGTCTCGTCTTGCCTTCTTGCCATGTCCAACGAGCTTGGTGTCTGTCCGAGCTCTAGGTATACGCTGACCGTCGTGACGGCTCGGGCCGGTCCGTCCAGTGCAGCGTCTGGCCGGCCCGGCCCGTCTGACCGGCGCGGCGCTGCTGTCAATACCCGACCCGGCCCGATGAGCGGTGCCCTGACCCGAAACCGGCTCCAGCCAGGGAGCGGCGGCCGGCCAGACGTGTTTACGGCCGGTCGGCAGAGGTCGGCGGACGCGGAGTCAGGTGGACCAGCTGCTGCATCATCGGTGGTGTTTTAATTGTTATCCGTGCTACGGAGCGGAGATGCTGCCTGATTTCGGGGACTCTTGAAGTCTGTGTGGAATGAAGTATTTAGTTTCTTAGCGGTAATGCAATACAATGGCCGAATGAGGCTGAATTACCATGATGAAATGGGCTAGTTACTTACGCCTTTTTTGCGTCGAGTAGGTATATAAAATGAACCTCAAATGTAACTTAACCCTCGCCGGCCGAGGGGGTGCCGCCCCCCCCCCCCCCTTAGGGTTTTTTTTCGCGATAGCTCCGAACACGCTGGCGATAGAGAGCTGAAACTTGGCATACCTGACCTTTGATTCAAGCCGGATCTTTTGACACCAACCGCATTTTTGGGTCAGGTCAGATCACTGACCTATGACGTCATAAGTGAACCCCTGCACGGTCTTCAGATGTCGCAACTTCGCAACGCCGTCACTGCCAGAGAAGATGTCACAGGGAAATGAAACTTGCAGGATCTAGTATCCATTATGAGTCTCACAAGTTGTATATCTCGGATTTTTCCTAAAGGTCATATCAGGTCAGGTCGTTTTCGTGACCTCACCATTATAAGTCAATGGGGAAAAATGAAAACTGCTATTCTGGCTCCGGGAACGATCTCCAACTATCTCAAGCACACAGAATCGTGATTTGATGCACTCCTTGGAAGGTTAGATGCGTCACTTTTGCAATGTTGACCTTGCGTGACGTCATTTATGACGTCATCAAGGTCATATTAGTTTTTCGTCAATAACTCTTGATCAAATTGAGCTAGCGAGTCGGGGAAGCCACCAATGGACTCAGGAAGACCTGCCGAATCGAACGATATGCGACATGACCTCTTTCGACCAACTTCGTGACCTGGGGGTGCTGACCTGACCTTGACCTGAGGTCAACACCCCAAGTTGACCTGACCCGAACAAAAAGTATATCATTCGACGCGCCTGAGCGAGGCAAACATGATGCTGCCAAAATCGCGGCTCTGCGGCCGTTTTTTGCGAAGTTATTCACCAAAAACTGAACCGTACCTTGGGGCACTTGACCTGACCTCAGAAGTCACCGGTTGACCTAGGACCTTAAAATCGGGTACCAATCTCTGCGTCTCGTAACGGCGCACACGCTCGTTTTTTCCGCGACGCGCTAGCTCCACCAGGGGCGAAACGGCGAGGGGGGGTCGTACCCGCTCCCCCCCCCCCTCGGCCGGCGCGTGTGTAGAAAACCAATAGGTCCGGCGAGGGTTAAGCCTAAACGGCATAAGAATGATGCATTAATTGATGCACAAATGGATACGACCAACAAAAGATTAACGATCAGTTAAACTGAAAAAGTATCGCTCACGTTTTGGTCATGTTTCTTAGTCGGAAATTCCGCGTTTCGATGCAGCATCTTGCTGGCAGAACTGTAGCATCGGAACCTCTCAACCTTGCGAGACAATATCTGTCAGATATCAGCGCGGCGCTCCCATCTTAATCTCGCCGAGCCGACTGCCAAATCGGGAAAACTCGACCGGCCCACTGACCCTGACCAGCTTATCGATTAGCTCCGGCCGTCGGGAAGTCACGAAACCCCGTTATTGGCTGGACGATCAGCCCTAAGTTTCAACTTTCAAATTCTAGTCCTCGAAAGGACTGGCCTTGTCTTTTCCGACAAGCAGTGTCCACAAGAGACTCATCCTTACATTTCGAACATCACATCCGCACTTCTGCCTGAGCCACATTTTAGCAGTGACATATTTAAAAGTCAGGACGATTATCGCTGGACCGGCGCGGCCGCCTTTGCAATGGTCTGCGTTGGGCTGACGAGCAGCCGTCAGTTGGTCTTGCTTGTATCAGATCAGCAGCCGTCTCTGTAGTCCCATGCACTCTTACCGATCCGAGCGGTGGCCACAGGTGGAGCCGTGCGGCAGCCTCGGGAGGGTGTTGCTTCATGGACCGTGTGTATGTGTGGCTATCGGCGGGTCTGGGTGTATCGCCTCTAGCGCGAGATTCTCCGTGGCATGGTGCCAGACGCCCAGCTGGGAGTCGTGAGCGGGGTAATATGTCGTGAGGCTCCTTTTGTGCGGATAGACGTGTGAAATTGGATATACCTACCCCGATGACGACATAGCTGATACTGGATAGATGCACGCCGTCTGATTTGCAGCGCGTGGTGCTGGCATGCGGTTGCTAATGCAATTGCTAATGTTCACATGGTACCTACTGATACCGTTGCTGATGTTGCTTATGTTGTTGTTGATGCAGTTGCTAATGCTTCTGATGTAGTTGCCAATGTTGATTGCGCAGTTACTGACGTTGCTGTGCTGATGTTTGCAGCTGGAGACGCTGTACGGAGCCAGCTCCGTCTCCGAGGCGTTTCGCCATGTGGACGTGCACTCGTTCGACGGACAGCCGCTGACGGTCTTCTTTCGTCTTCATCTCGACAGAAGGAAAATACCCAGGTAAGTACGGTAGTGCACATTGCACAGCTGAGCCATGTCGCCTGCATCTAGTGACCTCTTTTCTATGAGAAACTGATCCACGACATGCTAAACGGTACGGTAATCGCTGTGAAAATATGTCAACTGTTCCGAATAGCATGGCTTCTCGAAATTAATATACCTTTTATGACTGCTTAAACGTGGGCTTTTATATCCCCAAACCATGCTGAACCGCTTATTCCCGTTCCTTCAAGAAACCGCCTGTGATGCAAAGTATGATGGTCTTCTTGACCTTGGCAATAACCATACTGATTAATTGAACTATTTCCATTAAGCGTAGCTTGTACATTTTTTCTCTTTAGCTCGAGCATTGCAACACTCGAACCAGATCACATTATATTGCTTGTGTTTAATAGTGGTTTGCTTCGGAAATGCGAAAGCCTTCACGATGCGATGATAATTCTGTCAATCATTTTGTCTTTTCTACTGGATGACATTTCGTGGCATTTTCCGGTAGATGTTGATGGCTGATAATTGATAGATATCTTCTAAGTATTTGCTGTCTTTGCACATATGCAACCTCTGTCGAGTAGTGATTCGACTTAGGAACTGGATTGCTATCGTCGAGCCACGCCCAACTTCGTGTGACTCAGGTGGAAAATTACTTTCGTGATAATGAAGAAAGTGGCACAGTGCAGTCAGACCGTGACGAAAACCCATTACGGTGGAGCGTCACCCACCTGTTATTACAACCATTAGCGAATAACTGCAGGAAGCAAACCTAAGCGTCAATATTACGCATGCAATTATTTGCATTTCGCAACGTTGCTGCATGCACATTAGCGGGATGCATAAGATTTGATGTCTTGTTTGCTAAGCGACGTGTGTAGCTGAATTTGACAACACCAATGTGGTTTACTGTTGTAGCGCCGCATTTATGGCATACATTGCAGTCATCAGCTGGCTAAGAGTGGGTCGTGAAAATTGGCCTTCCTAAGCATCAAACCGACAACAGAAATATGCATATCGACTCTCTAACAAGCGAGTCATATTTCACTGTCTGGTAAGGTCCAAACATGAGCGAGAGTTGCGACATGGTGCCGCGCCCACGAGCGGTTTCTCTCGGTCAAGTGCACTGGGTCAGCGGCCCATACCGGCGCGGTCAGTGGCGCGGTTGTACGCGGTCCATTCCGGTCAATGTCGCGGCACGCTGACCGCTGCGGTTTGGTC
Organism: Amphibalanus amphitrite; assembly: GCF_019059575.1. Lineage (NCBI taxonomy): Eukaryota > Metazoa > Arthropoda > Thecostraca > Balanomorpha > Balanidae > Amphibalanus > Amphibalanus amphitrite. Next base: position 733,243 of record NW_024881734.1, on the reverse strand, counting down.
AGTCTCCCAGCGGTCACCGCGTGAGAGCGCCGCCCGCTCGCGTGACCCAAGGTCAGGGTCACGGTGCGCCGTCTCAGAATAGTTTGCCGTGCCGCGAGAGAGTGGGCTGTGCTGGGTCGGTTGTCAATCGGCTGCCGGTTACTGCTGCTTATTGGAATACATATGTAGACACGCCCGGAAAAGGAAAGAGGTGACGCACGCTAGTAAGTGACGGCACTTGCATACCCCTGCCACATTTATATGTTCGTCATCAATCTTAGTAGTTGTTCCGTGAATTATCGCCGCTGTTACGATTGCCGTTTCCTAAGTAGTTCTACCAGCCCTGCACCGAGGCGTCTATCTATGTTACGGTGATTCACTCACAATGGTCTCCAAAGCGTTACCTGAGCAGTGTCAAATGCACATTCGGTGCAGGCTTTTACCGTTATCAGTAGCACGACTGTGTAGTTGAACTGCAGCAGAGCAGTATGGCTACGCTGTCTGCATTCCTTAAGCTGCAACAGATGTTGACGCTGCTATGCATTAAAGCCCTTCACCACTATAGCCTTAGCGGGATGCTCATTTTGGACGTGCGTGCATCCCTTGGGAAATGGAGCATACTGGCGATGTGTTCTAAGCCTGAGACTATTTGACGCCAGCTATGTTTTGCGGCAAAGTCGTGACCTAAATGGCACACTGTGCAGATGATGCTGGAAAACCGACGATTTCATTTCTTGTTTAACTTCTACATTCTATTCTATATCTAGTTACATTATACCATTATGCCATTTTTTACGTGATGCGCTCACATATGCCCGAACTCCATCAAGCAATACCTACATTCGGTCACGGACTTAAGTCCTTACTCAATGCTCGATACATTTCCATTTCGGTCGGTGGTTCCATCCTTGGTACATTTACAGACAAAGACTATCCTATCATGATCGATGAGTTTCCTTCTTGATGGTGTGTATTTGACTGGTAATTCTGGGTGGCATTATTCTAACCGTCCATCACCCACCGGTTGATAATCATTGTTCGGACAAGTGACGACTCCGAAATAATCATTGGCACCTGCTAATATCGATCGGAGAAAAGAAATTGGTAAATTGGTGCTACTCTTCTGTGCGCAGCTGCAGTTCCCCGCGCTCTGGTGCTATTGTTCTAACTTGCGATGCAGTCTCCCGTCTGGTGGTATTGGCTTGTGCTGCGTTGTGGTTACCATTCGGTTTATCCAATGTCATATACCATTGGGCATTGGCATTCTCTCTCTCTCTCTCTCTCTCTCTCTCTCTCTCTCTCTCTCTCTCTCTCTCTCTCTCTCTCTCTCTCTCTCTCTCTCTCTCTCTCTCTCTCTCTCTCTCTCTCTCTCTCTCTCTCTCTCTCTCTCTCTCTCTCTCTCTCTCTCTCTCTCTCTCGCTCTCGCTCTCGCTCTCTCGCTCTCTCGCTCTCTCGCTCTCTCGCTCTCTCTCCCTCTCTCTCCCTCTCTCTCTCTCGCTCGCTCCCCCTCCCTCCCCTGCTCTCTCTGTCCCCCTTTATCTCTCACCCTTCCTCATTCGCTTTCATAAAAATTTGCATATACCTATCATTAGGATATGCTTAATAATTTCGTATCTCGCCTTCTTTAACACTGGAATGGTCAGAATGCCTGGGCTAATCTTTCCCTTCCCGGCTTGCTGGTTCGTTTTACCGAGTATCCTTTATGGGAGTCGCGTGCCAGTCCTACCTTGCCGCTGGTCTAAGACCGAAGGACGTTTACCGGATTAGATCATAAAGCCTTCTCGCTGTTGCGAACTGTGCTTTATGGCCTCACCTGTACCTTTGTTTAAAGTGGGACTCAGTTTACAGAGCATGTCCTTCACCGTCTTATCCGTGAATTTCCCGCCCTGCAACACTTCACGAGATAAAAATGACCGCGCCAACGGCAGGCAGGCGTCGCGAGCGGCTGAGATTGAGCTGGATCATCTGTCCGAATCTGCGGTGGTAGCGCGGCCACCATTGCCCCATCGCGGCGGCACCGGTGGCTCAGCGGCGCCTCATCCGCACATGGCAGCTGATCGCCACGGATTAGGGACATGGCTCCTGGAATTTACGACCCCTGACCCAGCAGAGAACACCCCTGGCCGGCCCCCTCCCCGCAGATGGCTTACGGACTTGCACCATAGATGCTTTTACACTGAGTATACAGAACACTTATCATCAGTGGCATAAATCTCGCCCGGCCGATATCTACCGCTTCTATAGTTGCCTGCGGCGCTCCCCGAATCTCCCCCTAACATGTTATGAGTTGGACCGTTATCATACTGTAAGTGTGTATAATAATGTTTTTGCTCATGCATAGATGTCCAAACCCTAACATTTACGTTTGTTTGTATAGGTCTGTCGTGGACACGGAGGAGGCGCTGAGGGGCGTCCTGACCCAGGAGGTGATGGCCCTCCAGCCGAAGGCCTTCCGAGCGCTCCAACTCGACATCAACAGTATTCACATCTCACGTGAGTTGAGCTCGAGACTGAGCGGCGTTCGGTTCGTGGGAGCTGTGTTCGCCGAGAAAGACGCCCGGTTGTGCGGTCGACTGATGTCTGCAGAGTCTCACCACTGGAGTAGCTCACCGCCGCGAACCGGTTTTTGGTTTTTGTTTAACGCCCATCTACACCGAAAACAAGCGCCAGTTGTGTAATTTTGGCGAACGTGTCAAGGATCCTGCAGGGGATATGTAGTTGCAATATTGCAATAAGCACCTCTTTAATCCATTTCTAATGCTCCTCAATTCGACCTCCCGCCATGAAGGAGTCCTTGGGTGCCATTTAACTGCCGCCGAATCCTTTAGCTGCCGAGTACGCGTCCTTCACCCGCTATGGTTTGTCCATGTCGATAGGCTGGCCTGTTTAGCGCCCGGTCCGATCAGCTGGGTGCCCAGTCATGAGCCGGCACCGCTACTGGGTCAGGTGTGCTGTGCGCATGCGCCGCCGGGACAGGCGGCTAACTGTCGGCAGTGCTCGGATGTGCAGCGGAGCGTGGAGGAACGTGGTCTGCCCGGTACCCCGCCCCCTTATAGACGGTGGTCCGACAGACAAACTCATCAGTGTGTCACCCTCTGTGGTGTCCAGTTGAGTTAGTTTCCAGATTGCTTTCTGTTATCATAATGCTACGAATCACGATATCGTGATATATTTGTATTATCATATGGCATGACACCGTAATCATACAATCATGTCATAAAATGCATGATGCAATAATCATAATCATCGATCATCGTGTCCTCTAGATTTAAACCTGGAATACCTACCCTATTTCAGCTTTCCCACGTCTCGCCATCGACTGATATGAAAAGCTATTGTCTGTTGCCTTTTCAATGGTATTGTCTAGCTGTATCGTCTTGCCTAATGTACAGCAGACAAATGTCTTGATGGCCTTTCGCATTATGTACATTGAGGGTACCTCTGTGACTCACTGTATACGTCGTCAGTTTAGATGGTATGGCATGACACCATGTTTTTTGTCTTTCAGGGGAGAAGAATCTACCTGGATTGTCACCTGTGCTGACCTCGGACGTGAGCTCGACATCGGGCCAGCCTTCAGGCGGCTCGTCTCAGTCGTCCTCTGCCAGTCCGGATCACCGAGCACCAGGCGGCGTGGCGACCAGCGGATCGGGTTCGGACGTTCACCAACTGCAGGACTGGGTCCGACCGCCCCGCGTCGGCTCTGTGATGCTGCAAGGACAGGGACCTACCGGAGATGCAGCGGAGACGGAGTTGGGAGAGGAACCGTCTCCCGCACTTCACGGCAGACCCATCACCGAGTATCAGCCCTCAGAGTACGGTGACTTCCCTCCGGCTCTGGTCGGCCGCCGGTCGGACCTAGCGACGGCCGCCTCGGTGGAGTCGCACCTCTGGGGCACCGGCGGCGTCTCGCAGCTCCCGGCGCGCCCACCCCGACCCCGACCTCCCCACGGTGACTCGGCAGGGGCCGGCGTCGTGCCGTCAGCTGGTGGTGACCGGGCGCGGCCGGCGGCCGGTGCCGGGTCGCGCCCGGCGCCGCCCGAGATCGTACCGTTCGTGGACAGGCCGTCAGTGCAGTTGCCGGAGTACGATCGTACCCCGTGGAGGCCGGTGTTGCCGTCTGGAGATGAATCGTCCCCGGGGCAGCGGGTGGCGGCTGTGGGCCCGTCTCTACCGCTGGCTCCCGGGCTGGGTGAGACTCAAGGCGGCGAGAGCAGTCCTCCGTCTCAGACAGGACAGGGCAGTGTCTGGGATGAAGAGGCTGAAACTTACCCGGAGGAGCATCGACGCGGCCCAGACCAGTTTCCAGTGAAACACGATTTTTCAGCACCAGCTAGTCCGATGGATCCTGTCCAACCCAGACCAGATGCAATTGAGTCAAACCCTGAGACGGATCTACCTGCTCCGTACTGGCCCAAATTTTCCTCCGCGAGTTACCGTCCCCCTCCGCGACCATCGCGACCTCCGGCCATCCCTTCTGTGGCCTCCTTCCTCCCAAGCCCCGACAAACTGGGAGCAGGACTCCTGCAGATGCTCTCAGAGTTCGTACTGGCGAGGACGAAACCCACAGTGCTGTCCAGGACCGAACCAAATGAGCAGCTGGTGACTGGGCAGTCGCAGGCTGTGACTGAACAGTCTCAGCCAGTGACTGAGCAACCAGAGCCGGAGACGGAACTACCGGATCCGGAGACGGAGCAGCTGGAGCCGGAGCAGCTGGAGCCGGAGCCGGAGCGGCAGGGGCCATCAGACACCAGCGACCAGATGGATACAGAAGAACCAGCGACGTTGCCGCCGCTTACTGTCGTGCTGAAGCCTGCTCCCGCCAAAGTAAGAAGACTTCTGCTGATAAGACATCGGCTGGCACTCTGTCTGGTGCGAGCGTGAAAACAGTGGCTGAACAGTCATCAACCACACAACTAACAGAAAAGATGGCTCATCAGCAGTGCCAGATATCATTATTACGTTTAGCGCCGTCAATGGTACACCTTCTCATATCAAGAGGCTTTCTGAACAACCTGCCGCATATCTTCCAGACAAACTGGTGCGCAAGACTCTAACCATTGTCTCCAAAAATGACACAGAAGACAATCCATACGTAACTCATCCTTCAGGGATCATCAGCAAGTCTCCGTTTGGTTCCTCTGATCTGCTGGATCCAATGTCGCCAACAACAGCTTCGCCAATAGAAAAGGAACACCATGCCGACTTTCATGAGGTCAGCTCAATCGTGTCACCGCCCAGTGACCCCTTCGGTCAGGCTGGTTTGACCGAGGACGGAGACTTCGTCACCACACCTGACGTAGTGTCGTTCCAAACAGTGCCACCACACCTCCACTTCCACACCGGTCCGGGAGGCGTTCCAGCGGCCTGGCCGACTCCACCAGGCACGGCGGAGGGAGCTGTACCGGCCCCGGTGGGCCCGTCACCTCTGGGCACCACCTGGCCAGCAGAGGCAGAGGGAGACTCTGCCGCCGTAACCGTCTCACCTGAACAGGCCTGGGAGCGCGACGGGCACGTGACCAGGCCCTTCTTCCGCCCGGTGACCTCATACTCAGGGGTGTATCCGCCGAGCCGGCCGAAACCACCGTCCCTTCCGCATCCAGAGTACCCTGCTGTAGGCGATGAGTCCAACCCTCCGTCCTCATACTATGATACCAATGAGGAAGGCGAGGAAGACTACTTCTACTACGACACTGAGATCTTCACCGGCAACGATCCCGTACACAGCATTTTCGACATGTTCTCCACCAGGAAGCCATTGGTGCTGGATACAGACATCGTGACCTCGACTAGCGTCAGAGAACGGTCGCTGGCGGAGGGACGGGCGGCGTCAGGTCTGTCGGAGGGTGCCGCCCAGAGGAGGGGGCCAGGACGGAGGAAATACAGCGGCAGAGTGCGGAAAGACGGCAAGGAAAGCACGCTGAAAAAGGGAGATGGTGAGAGTGTTCCAGTGTTGAACGGCGAGGCTGTGAATGAAGTAAATGTGACCAGTGCAAATCTGAGACATAAGCGGAGTTTGGCGTGGCTGCGGCTCAACTACCCTCGCGAGGACCGGCCTGATATCTCGGAGCCCTCGTCGCAGCCGCGGTCTCGGCTTTACGCCATTCGGAGATTACCAAGTCCAACCCAGACACCTGTCTCTTCACAGAGACCTCACCACCCTGCTGAGCCCGCTGACGCCGACCTCAGCTCCGCCTCCGGTCCCGTAGCGGCGCGGCGCGTCCGACGTCCCTTACACAGCTCCCAGTCGGTGGCCAGTCTGGCGGCTCGTCTGAGGCTGGCTGCTTCACCCACCGAACGCCCTCGGCGCGGTTCCCGACACCGCCTACCACCCAGAAGAGAGAAACTCGCCGATAAACTGATGCGATTCCGTGGAGTGCGTTCACGGGGGATCTTTGCGACTACTGCTCGGCCTGAGCGGCGCTGGAGACTGGAAGGCACCACGCGTCTTCCCAACAGCGCTCCGATTCAAGTGATTAAGTACGACGAGGGAGCGACGGTGGACGATATTCTTGATAGGATTTTCGAGACGAGGCGCGAGTTTGAGAGCTCGAAGGAGAATGAGGTAGGCTCGTCGGACGAGGCGGCGAAGGCTGTGACGGAGAGTAGTTCCAGTGAGCTGTGGAAGAACCCTGAGGCGGACAGGACTGAGTGGCAGGGCTCCGAGAAGATGGAACTCTGGTCACCCGTAAAGGAGAACGTCCAGTGGACCGGCGAGGAGCACAGTGCTATCGACCAGGTTAATCGGATGGGCTTGTTGGAGGAGACAGACTTAAAAGCACCATCCGAAATGACAGTAGGTCATCACTCTGAGGATAAAACCGGAGACAGCGGCAGCAAGGCGATAGGCCAGCACACTCGGAACCAACAGTCCGTCCGCCAGTCCGTCTCATCACCCGTCCTTCGCGTCCCTCACGTCCAACCGCTCGCCCGGGACGCCCCTCCTCCCGCCCGACCTACCGTCCGACTCATCCCTCCACCACGGCACCCACCACCGTCCGTCCCACGCAGAAGTGGCGACCGGTCCGGTTCCGCCTTCCAACCGACTCGGACTGGCCCAGGGTGACCGAGCCTCCCCGACTGGCGGACAAGCTTAGTCGTTTGACTACCACCCCGGAGCCACCGCTGGAGGGTAGTGGGTGTATCTGCCCGGCCGGCCCCGGCGGCGGCCAGCACACAGCTGGTGGTGGAGACGGATAACGAGGTGGGCACTGCGGCGCACCCCTCTGCCGTGGTGCCGACTCGGCCGACACTGGCGTCCCTGCTCAGCAACTACACCTACCCCGGTGAGTCGCAAGGCGTCAGCGGCGCAGGGATTTATGTGGTGTTGAAGCTACATGCAAAATTGCATTGTAATGGGATATTTCTTGGACGGGCAGTATTACTCAATTTTTCTTGGTTTCCCTAATTGCTCTGATGTAGTTCATGTTTACGTCAAATACGGCTCTGTATTCTTTTGATGTCATCTCTGTTGTTTGGGGACAATGTAAAAGTGATCGGTCAACTTCATTATGAGCCTTCTTCCGAGTACGTACCTGTTACATAATTGCACAGATGTAATGGCACAAAAATGATACACTGGCACTAGAGGTATAACGTTCTTGTTTTCCCCAATGCTCTTCACCCCTCTAGACTTTCTCCCCCTAGAAACGAGGGGGTGTCTAGAAACCAATGGTGAAACTTGAGCGCTTAGAAACTAACCCTTTTTTGTTCCAGAGGAGGAGCTGACGCCGCCGGGTGCCGGCTGTCCGGGGACCAGTTCCGCTGTGTCTCCGGCGAGTGCATCCCGCGCCTGTCCCGCTGTGACCTGCTGCGGGACTGCGCCGATGGCAGTGACGAAATGGTCTGCACGTGCGCCGACCGGCTCAACGCTCAGTTCCTCGAGAGGAAGATTTGCGACGGCATCATCGACTGCCACGATAGTACAGATGAGCAATTCTGCGGTAAGAAAACGCCATTACAGACAAATGGGTGCGGTACTTTGGGCGTGGTTGGGAGAATCGCAAGCTCGCGAAAATGTCATAAGTTTGTTGACACGATGAAAGCTGTCTGTCATGAGTGATTAATGCTGAATTAACGGAGTTCTGTCATGTTCTGGTAACGCTGATTAACACTTGCGACTCATTTTCTAGAAGTTAATAAGACACTTGACAGGCACCGGTTACCTAAAGGCTAAAATTATCAACTGTGTGATATGTAGATTGTCCATTGGTTGATCTGTACTCCTCAGCGATCCCCAGTACACTGTGGATCCGCTTGATCAGTATTCAACACCACCCTCCTAATTTTGCCTTTGTTAGGTTAGATGTCCATGCCTGCTCAGCGCTCAGCTCTTGTCCAGGGCCAGCTTACCTACCCGTATGATTCGAACCGAAGGCTGCGGTCTGCTCATTGTTACGGATTACCCTCATATCTCCCCAGATCGACAGCCTGACGTCATAACGTCCTTTTCGATGTAATAACCGTGTTCACAAGACAATTGGAGCTGTATGAAGTTACAGTGTCAGCGGTGCATGAACTCATCACTTACAGCCATTCTATCTTGTTTTGTCGTTTATCTTAATAGCTCGGAGAATCTGCGGATAACACCGTTGTCATACAGCAGACGCTGACGACAAATCCTGGAATTGCTTGCGGTGTCTGGCCGATAAGGTCGCCCGGTGAAGCGCAGAGCGGCACATGACACCATCGGTCTCTGTCGCCGAAGTAAAACTCTCCGTACAATCGGACGGCCCTGACGAGCGGGACCTTTTTTGGCGGCGCCCACCTGATGGCCATGGCCAGGTCAAAATCGTCATTCCGGTGGGCAGAAAGTATCGCTCACTCTCCGGATTACGCCTGACGAATCCCTCGCTCTTCTCCGTCCCTTCAGACTGGTACTTACCAATCTGGTCAGTTTGGTTGCACATACTCCAAGAGATTGTCGTCCCCCCCCCCCCCCCCACAGGTTTGTGTCTGTGGACCGGACCAAAGTGTGTTGTCCGGACGCTAAAAGTCTGACACCCCCTGCCTGCAGACTTGTACCGTCCCAGTTTGTTTGTTTGTTTTGTTTTGTTGGGTTAGGCCCTTTCGGTCCAATGAGACCATTTCAGAGCCGGGAGGATGATAGGATGTAGGGGGAGACATTGGTCTGGGCAGGCACCCTAGTGAGTCGCCGGGGCTGAGCCCGTCCAGAGGACAGGCCACCCAGCCCCAAGGCACTCACTGCACCCGGCTACGGGGTGCGCTCCCTCGGGAGCAGCGGTGCCGCTCCAAGGGAGCAGCCCGCATGAGATAAAGTTGCCTGTCCAGCCCGGAGGGGGGTTGCGGCGTGGAGGAGAAGGATTTCAGTATCCTGAGGATAGAAGCACGGAACGGATGCCGTCCCACTTAGTTTGGTTTTGTGTTCTTCCAGACATTGACACACTCCACCTCCCAACAGATTGGTGTCAGCCCGGCCAGTTTCGTCGCACTTGCTCCTTGAGACTGACACCCCTCTCCTCCCCAGACTGGTGTCAGCCCGGCCAGTTCATCTGCCCGGGCGCCAAGCGGTGTGTACCGGCCGAGACTGTCTGTGACGGCGAGTACGACTGTCCGGACGGCGCCGACGAACACCAGTGTGTCACACTGGCCACGAGCAGGGCGACCGCCGACCAGCGCCGCTACCAGTCCGCCGGATACCTGATGGTGCGCCGCCGCGGCCAGTGGGGACCGCTCTGTGTCGACGATTTCGACGCGCTCGTGCGTCGCACCGGCACGGACTGGAGTGTCCAGGAGCTGGGGAAGGCCGTCTGCAACGCTCTCACCTACAAGTAAGTAGGTGAGTTAGGTGTGTGGTAGGCTAGGTAGGTGTAGATACATTCAGTACGGTAACAAGGTAAGCGTATGTAAATGTATTCCAGCTAGACGTAAGCCTCATGCGAAAAACGATGCGTCGTAAATTATTGCGAGCTGAATGTAACTACAGTCAGTAACCGAAGATTAGGGCAGTGGGTTAGCGTGCTAGTTAAACAGGTTGCAAAGTATAAGCAATTATAATGAAGAAGAGCCACTGCTTACCCAATTAGCGGCAAGGTACCGGGTCGTGTAAGCATGAACCGTGATAAACCTTAATTAGAAGAAAGCGAAGTGGCTAATGATGGGAACTGACATGTCAATCGTTTACTAAAGCTAACTGTGAATATTTGCACAGGGATTGATGGTATAGGACTGCATCGCCTTGCAGTTCCCGTAAACTTTGAGCGCTGAAATAGAATATTGTCTGGCTTACCGACACCGTAAGGACTAGCTGTCTTGATCAAACTACCTCGAGATCAATAGCCCATGCATTCTCGATCACCATTTAATAACCACGTCGCCTGTTTTCGCAGTGAGACCACGGGCGTGTTCCGTACGGACTCGGCTCCATCATCCACCCGGAGACGGTCCCGCCGGCAGCGAGAGCGACGGGACGATCCGTTCTACCGACTGGTGCTCTCAGAGGATGCGCCGCGCAACACCTCAGACAGGTACGGACATAGCTATTCCAAAATCTATTTAGGTAACTCAAAACTTGTGAAATAACCAACTTCCAATGTATTTGTGGTTTAATCGATAACCTTCATAAAAAAGGTCCTGGAAGTAAACACCATTATGGTCCTGCCAACCGCTGCAGTCACGGTACACACGCCTATTTGCAGATATTTACCGTCACACGTCTGTCTGTTACAGCACGAGCCTGGTGTTTGAGGAGGCCACCTGCCCCCGTCAGACGGCAGTACACATCAGTTGTGACAGTCTCAAGTGCGGCCTGAGACCGCGCGTCAAACAGCGACGAGCACGGTACGTTTGACGCTCTGATACATCGCCAGGATATAAAGCTATAAACCCTATATGAATGAAGATTTGAGGCCACAATTAAATTTTAATCGTATTTTTTTACCCGATGCCCAATGTGTCGCCTTCCCAACCTGCTGGGGCGGACTAAAACAGATGTTTGGTATAAGACTATTGCAGTTGGCTTTTCTTAATAATGATTTTCTTCTTATGCATAGTTGAATAGTTTATCCACGTAAAATGTCTGTGATCTTCGCCGACCATCGAGCCATTCTGATCAGCTCGTAGTGTGCTAACCCAAATTTCTCCCAGTAGTTATGACCGGCCACCCCATGTTGACAGGATCGTGGGTGGCACCAACTCGAGCCCAGGCGCCTGGCCGTGGCAGGCGGCAATGTATAGGGACGGGGAGTACCAGTGCGGCGCCACACTCATCTCAGACAGGTGGCTGCTCTCCGCCGGTCACTGCTATCTCAGGTGAGAGGGGTGGCGCAGAGAGGGTGAGAGGTGTGGTACAGAGGGTGAGAGGGGTGCTGCAGACGGTGAGAAGGGCGCTACGGAGAGTGAGAGGGTTGCTGTGGCCTGTGTGGGAGCACAATCATTCCAGATAGGTGGCTGCCCTCAGCCGGTCACTGTTATCTCAGGTAAGAGGAGTGGTGCAAAGAGGGTGAGAGGGTGCTACGGACTGTGAGATGGGATGCTGTGGCCTGTGTGGGACCACAATCATCCCAGATAGGTGGCTGCTCTCAGGTGGTGGTGGACCAATGGCTGCTCTCCGCTGGCCACTGCTATCTCAGGCGAGCAGCCACGAGAAGCTGGGATGTCACGTGATTGGGCCGAGAAGACGAGATGGGCAGGTGTTCAGGTCACGTGATGTGGCTGTTTTTAGGAGTGATTTGTGTAAATGTCATCGGTGTGATGCTTAGCTAGATGAAGCAACGTACGCTACAGGTTTGCAGTTGTTGTGGCTGGAGATACATACTCAGATTACGTAACATCTGAAACAAATCGGGTAGAACGAGCGACCCAACGCAAAGAACTGCGAAGGCGACTGCTATAAGACGTATCGCTGGATTTATGTCCGGATAAGCTAGATACAAGTCAGGATAATTGACAAAGATCGTTCACCAGTCGAGTCAGTGACCGTTTACGCAGTTTGCGCTGCATATTCAGCCCTGTTTGGTATTAATCCGTCATCTGGTGACTGGCTGGACAGGTCGGGCCGGTTTGGGAAGGGTATAAACGCACCGTGACCGGCAGCATTCCCTCTAAAGTCGCCGGGAGGTCAGCGAAACCGGAAAGGAATACCTGGCGCCGGTCCGACTGGACACTGACCTTGGTCTTGACCGGCTGCGGGCCGATACTGAACTCTATTGAACTCTGCAGCTGAGCTGGAGATCGATCTTACCAGTTCTGGCCACGTCTGATGGCGGCTTAAGTTAACAATTTATTGAGCAATCTTGGTAATTGTTGTCCACATGTCAACGGCATGTCTTTACTTAGCTAACAACTAGTGTCTTGCACAAACGCAGCATATCTTGTTTGATCCCTGTTTCTCAGGGGTCAAATAAGGTTTTCTATTTCTCAGGTCCAGGGTCCCACTGGCGTACCCCGACCTCTGTTGACCCCTGTGAACCCGAACCAACCCTGACTCCCTCCCCTCCCCACAGGTCGGCCACCAACCACTGGGTGGCCCGACTGGGCGCGTACCGGCGCGGCAGCACCCTACTATCGCCGTTCGAATCACTTCACCAGGTGTCCCACATCATCGTCCACCCAGACTATGAGGATGTTGGATATGTCAACGACATCGCGCTGCTCCGGCTGGCCGACTCGGTCAGGTGAGCTGATAGTCGGCGTCAGTTGAGGTGATAGCGGGGTTAGTAGAGACGGCTCCGGGCTGATAACAGCTAGAGGGTCAAATAGTGAAGCTGTTCAGAAACTGCTAAATATTGTTTGAAGTTTGTTGACTTCTGTAGAGAGAACCCGTTCTCATTTCTCTGTACAGGGAAGATAGCGGTGCTGGTTACTGGTGTGTAGAAAACATTTGCCGCTTCTGCCATCATGCTGCAGGCTGCTAATTTCATCGAATGATAGAGTAAAGCATCCTTCTATTCCATGAAGTCTTCCCCGTGACCCATGGTTAGCCACTTCACAACCACCTCCATTGGTAACACTTTCCGTCCCGCCCCCATCGTCTGCCCCTGTTCCAGTATGAGCGACTTTGTGCGCCCCGTGTGCCTGCCGCCGCGCCGCAACGAGGTCACTGAGGGCGCCATCTGCTCAGTGATCGGCTGGGGACAGCTGTTCGAGTCCGGCAGGATATTCCGTGAGTTACTGAAGGCACCGGAGCTTGTGGGACTGACGATCGCGGAGGCAAGTGGGCAAACAAGTCGTTAACCTATGTATTTTATGGGAATGAGTTTATGGGAAGGAACGAGGTTTTCAAACATGTCTTTGAATGATGACTTTTCTAACTTGAATATAAAAAGATTTAATTAAAGGTTAAAGATTTGGGCGAGAGATTTAATCATCCAACTGTGGTTGGGCAAATTATGACCGTCCTTGCACGAGTAGCGTGCATTTACGGTGGAATGGCCGCTCATTGGTTCATCATTTGACCGCTGGATGTCCATGCCACAGCCGACACCCTCCAAGAGGTGGAGCTGCCCTCATCACCTCCCAGCAGTGCAAGAAGCGCACCTCCCGTCTGCCGCTGTACAAAATTACCGACGATATGTTCTGTGCGGGGTACGACCGCGGCGGCCGCGACGCCTGCCTGGGCGACAGCGGCGGACCACTCATGTGTCAGGTCAGTGAGATACGTGTGTCTGTTCATGTGTCAGATCCATGACCTGGCACACAAACAGTTTCCTGTTTGTGTGCCAGGTTGGTGACGGTGAACTTAAGCTAGACGCCTAGACGGCTGTTTATTTGTGTATCAATTCGGCGAGAGCTTTCTGTCCCCGTGTGGGGTCAGTTAGCATATTCATTTGTGGATTGTTATTCAACCACTCGTGTCACCGCTCGTGTCACCTGTGTCACATATTCCATCTGTGTTACCCATGCCACATGTGCCACCTGTGGGCTGTACCGAGTGACATTTACTGACCGAGCAGCCGACCAGAGGTCTCCCATGCCATCTTTGTCACCCGTGTCACTTTTGTCACCTCCTGTGTTACCCTTGATCGCCATCTGACCCTCGTCTGTGTGTCACAGGAGCCATCCGGCGAGTGGACGCTGACCGGTATCACCAGTAACGGGTACGGCTGCGCGCGCGCCCTCCGGCCCGGCGTCTACACCAAGGTGGCTAACTACGTCGACTGGATCGAGCGGATCACCACGGGACCGCTGCCGCGCGCCCGACGCACCCGCTGCCGGGGTCACAGGTCAGTAGGGACGGTCACAGGTCAGTGATAGCCGGTGTACGGGTCAGTGGCCCTAACAGCGGGGCGGATCGACCTCGACCACAAAACACTTCAGAGAAGTTAAAGGTCAGGTTCAATGTTTAGCAGTTCGATGGAAAACGGCACCTAGTCGCAGACGTGCATTCAAGACAAGTCGTGTTGACTGACGTTCAATAATAGTGTCAAACCTTTGTCCACACAAACACTTGGTACAATAAAGCATTGTCTGCTATGGGGCCATCGGTATTACATCGACCGTAATGAATTTAAGAGGCTTAGTTGTTTGTTTTTCTCGGTGTTTGTACGTAATTTGTAATCATCGACGTCTATTTGCATGTCCTGCAGGAATGTCCGAGCTATTTCAGCCGTTTGTATGTTACTGTCTGTGTTGTTCTGCCGTAGCCACTAGCCACAATGTTTGGTCACGACTGATCATCTCATTTTGCCGTATTGAACCGATAGTTATGGTTGTAAACAGCAGGTGATCAATGTTTACGAAATGTCAGACCATCACCTAATATGCAAATTACAAAGGAAAACAACTCTTGCACTGCAGCCTATGTGTGCATTGAGATGTTGTTTCGTTTCACTGGTTTTCCGATGAGCAAAATTATCGCCAACATTATCGCCAGCACCGAGGTACACGTAACCGTCTAATGTCTGTCTCGGTCAGGTCAACACAGAACACCAATAGCATACCAGTCAATAGGACGGTGCGGACCGCTATGGTGCCCTCTTTCCCGCACACGCTCCCCTGCCGTTCGGCACGCGGGGCGCGCTGGTGCAGTCTTTGATCGGCCCGTCACAACCCGGAGTTTCCGATGAAAGGAAGGTTTGTTTAGCGATGTAGGGCGTAACGGCGCCCCCGCCACACGGGGCAGGCGTCACCAATGGACCAATGCCGCCATTATTGAGGCGATGTCCAGCGCCAAGGCGGCAACTAAAACGCATCGCTCACCGCAAAAGTTCACAGACACAAGCAAATACCCAAAGGTCGCACTGAACACTCGAGCGGTGCACGTTTGGATCCAGTTGGGAGTTGGTGTTCCTAGCTTCGCTCGGCACCAGTGGTGTCTGCCAGGCCCGAACGACCTGGGCGACCTTCTGTGGTCGAAGGGCACCTCTGCTCACTCCGTGTGGGTGTCACAGATCGTCGCGCTGATCCAGTCATGCTTGTAACTCCCGCCGCGGCGGCCCGAGAGGGCCCCGCCCGCCGACCGCCTTTCCAAGACGGTCCTCGGCAGACGCTGTACCAGTTCCTTGAGCACAGCACGATCCACGGTCTGGCGCAGCTGCGCCGCGGCGGTCGGTGGCACCGGCTGCTATGGACGGTGCTCACTCTCTGCTGCGCCGGCCTGCTGATCAGAGCTACTGTGTCCCTGACGTCGATTGTGCTGGTCGAGCGGCGCGCCTCGTCGGCAGTACAGCTGGTGAGCCCTCGCAGCCTGCCGGTGCCCGCCGTCACCGTGTGTGACGCCGGAGTGTTCAGTGGCAGCGCGGCCCGGCGGCTCGGCGTCGGCCCCGAGCTGGCCGGCTATGTGGCCAACACGGTGGGCGGCGTGGTGGGAACGATTGGGGACGGCAACTCGGTCGGACCGGTGCCGCTGCTGGAGGAGCAGTACCAGCAGCTGCTGAACCGCACGGGGCTCGGCATTCAGGCCGTATTCGACGCGCTCTCACCATACTGCGAGAGTCTGGTGTTGGAGTGCGGTAACGGCCCGGTGCGCACCCTGAACGGCTCCGAGTGCTGCAGACGCCTGCTGAGGCCCGTCTACACCATGCTGGGCCGCTGCTGGACCAGCTACGACGTGGACATCCGTCAGAGTTTCGGCGGCGTCTACTTCGGCCTGACGCTGAAACTGACGCCTCTGGCAGAGTCGGAGCGGGCGGATATCGCCGGCAGCGGTCTGATCAGTCGGTACCACGGCGTGCCGGGCGCGCGGCTCGTGGTCACCAACCACTACACTCCGCCGAGCCTGCTGACGGCCAAGGGTGGCGTGGGTGCCGAGCGCGGACGGCACGTCCAGCTGGAGGTGTGGAAGGAGGAGCACGACCTCACCGCCGAGCGCACCTCGCTGCTGGGCGGCCGGCCTGACTGCGTGGCCGTGCCGCGGGAGGCGCCGGGCGGTAGCTCCGTGCCCGTGGCCGGAGCCGACAGTTGTACCGTGCATGCGCTCCGGCAGCTGTACCGGCACCACTGCGGCTGCCGGCATCTGGGACTCGACTGGCCGCCGGCGCCCCACCCGAGCAGACTGGCTGATCCGTTCCATGCCACGGCGAGTACGTCTAGCACGGCCGATACCGCCAGTACAGCAGCCACGGCTCCACCGTCCAACGAGGAGCCGGAAGATCGCTCTCTGCCGATCTGCTCTCCACTGCAGACCCTGACCTGCTGCGGCAGGCTGGTTGCAGAGCTTGTCGTAAACGTCTCCTCCGGCCAGCTGCCGTGCGCCCAGCCCTGTGTCGCCGATGATGTGCGCGTGTACGCCAGCCAGGAGCCGAGGCCCGATACAAACTACACCACCGTCTACGTGTACTTCACCCAGATCACGTTCACGCGTTTCATTGCCGTGGTCCCAGGCGTGCTAGAGTGGGCTCGTGACCTGGGCGGAGTGGCCGGCCTCTGTCTCGGTATGAGTCTGCTCAGTTTGGGTGAGGTGGTACTGATGGTGGTTGAGTGCTCGGCGGCGCTGCTGAGGACGGCGGTAGAGAGACTTCGGCGGCACCAGCGGCGCGTCCAGGCAGAACACGAGGCGGAGTCACTGCCTACAGTAGAGAAACTGACAGAGCAGAACCACTGGCAGCACCAACAGGATCACCACCCCCACCAACAGCAGCATCACCAGCTGCATGAGCCACGGCGGCCGAATGTCCGCGCGGTCTCGGCTGGTGTAGTGGTGCGAGTCAGTCCGGTTCCCACGGACACCTACAACCAGCCACCTCACGTGGTGAAAAGCGCCCCGTTCTAGCCGGTCGGGATTGCGCTCTCTTTCGCCGCCACGTAAGGTGTAAGTGACTTCCACAACTGCACGATGGAATATGATAAACGTGACTCAATTCATTTGCTTGCGCTTCATGTAAACGGCCGTAAGTCCTAATGGGAATTCACCCTCGCACGTTAACAGCTCGGCACCTAGCGCTGCTAAGTTCAGAAAACTGGACTTAATCATTACTTCAACCTGCATTCCCGATTGTGTCGCCCCGAAACGCAGTCTGTCGTCTCGAAGGGTACTTACTGTTTCGAGCTTCGTGCACTGACTGACGCCCCTTCCTCCCACCCAGGTGTCCTCTGGGCCGCTGTCTGAAGCGGGACAGCGTCTGTGACGGCGTGGTGGACTGCGCTGACGGCAGCGACGAACGACAGTGCTCCTCCGCCGCGTAACGCCCGCCCGGCCGGCGCGGGCATAACGAACTGTGACGCACCGGCAGCAAATACCGTGATAGTGAGACAATGTTGTTTTGTTCCTGCGCGTTATCCTTGTATCCCGTGCCTTGGCGGCTGGCGTATCGGTCGCCCGTCGGAGGCGACTGTGTAACTTGTAGCGGCGTGAGACGAGTGATGGCAAGCGTTCTGTGATTAATGCGAGTCTTGCCACGTGCGCCATGACTTGTGTAGCCGAGATGGCGTCTGCCTCGCGCCGTGTGTATTGGTATGTGTGTGTGTGTGTGTGTGTGGGAGCGAGTGGACGCACGCGACTATCAGCGACTAGGGACTGCATCTGAGACGATCTCGCCCGCGGTGCGGCGCCGCTGCTGGCAGGAGCGGTGGCGCCGCTGTTGTTATACTCAGATATACATTGTTATTTATGTGGAAGGGCATCCCGGATATGTGTGATATGGAATGCCGCCGCGGTGGAGACATGAGCGAATATACATATGAGCTGGATGATTGGCCGCCGAGTTCAGGAGTTGGAGATCGAGATCAGGAGTGGAGATCATTCATTCAGGAGTTGGTCCACGGACTGATAAATGGGAATGACGATCTTGGGTATATCACATTCCCACTCGAGAGCATTTCCCAACGTACCGCAAAGATAACTTGAAACTGATAATGTATTTGGCTTCCTCAGTACACACGCATAGAAAACTACCAGTCGTCACCACATGTCAACGCACTCTATAAACATGCTAAGTCACTGGATCATCACTGCACGGCCGCGCAGACCGCCTAGAACGGGGCAAACAGCTCACTTTGGCAGTTTGAGGCGGACACACGCAGACGGCAGGGCCGGCGTGCAAAGTACTGATGCGACCCAGCGACGCACCATCTCAAGGCTATTACGAAAGAAGACGGATAATAGCAATGCATAACAATGCAACTCATTAGATACAGCCTGAAACAGAATAATACTTTTCAACTAATTTCCGAAGATAGCCATTTGATCAGTCCACAAAAAAGCGTTCTGTCTGCCAAAACCAATTCAGTTCGCTTCATTGCCCTATAATTATAAGAAATGAATGGGTGGAAGCCAACGCCTAACGTCATGACATGCATTCTATGGTACCCCCACACACCGCGAACACCCCACCTGAAAGTCCAGAGTCCTCAGGTCCTACACGAACCATCATCCGACCACATCAGCCCCCTCCCCCGTGACCTCAGGTCAGTGGTGCAGCGCCCGGCGCACGCGTTTCGCCGGCCGCACCTGCGCCATAATCGGCGACGAGGTCAGGTTAATCAGACTGAGCGCCGTCGGCGGCGTGAAGGTTTTCTTACTGCTCGAGCCGGCGGCCCGGCCCGCCAGCGGCGTCAGCGGGCTCACCACCAGGGCGTTCACCTCGTCCAGACCCAGGCCCATGTCCTGGACCCGGTTCCGTGTGAGGCGCTGCCGCGGCGGAGTACGCAGCGGCAGTGAGGACGGCAGGTGCGGCTGCCACCGAGACGGCTGGACGGGAGCCGGCAGGTCCACTGGGGGTTCTGTCGGCGCGCCCGCCGCCGCGGCGGAGGTATGGGAGGCATGGGACGCCTGGCCGTCTCGCCGGGACCGTATCCCACCGCGGGAGTGTCCCTCACTCGGCTCCTCCGGTGGGGAGGTCCTGGCCTCCCCCATCAGCTGGAACACGGCCTCGTCGTCCTCGGAGAACTCGGCATAGCTCACCTCCTTCCTCTTGCCGCGCGTCGATGGCGTCAGCGACGGCGACGACGCGGACCCGTCGGCACCGACAGTCTCCGCGCCGGCCGGCAGCGCGAGCGGCTCCGGTCGCGGCCGCTTACTCTTCTTTTCCTTCCTTGCTTCGTCACGACTGTCTCCAGCGATAAGATGGTTTTCCGTCATCTTGTTTTCCAGAACCGTCAATGCCCGTTCTTCTCCGTTGGTAGTCGGCGTGTCTCTCAGTTTCTGCCGAGCCGAAGTGACTGTGTATCTCGGCCTTTTCTTGATCTTGAGGCCATCCGGGAACGATTCTACCAGCTCCTTTTCCGGCCATTTCCTCGTCTGCGAGTCGTGTCGCTCGATCTTCATTTCAAGCGGCGGTCCGTCGCTCGATTCGTCGTCATTCGGCCTTTTCCTCGTCTGCGAGTCATGACGCTCGATCTTCAATTCCAGTGGCGGACCGTCGCTCGATTCGTCATCAGAATCGCACAGCGTCAACCGTTTCCGTTTTGCCGACGCCGGCGTGAGCGGTTCAGAGCCTCGCGACGCCGCCATTCCTGCCAGCTCGGGAATATCCTTGATTAGCGGAGTCGCGCTTCCCGACTCCCTGCCACCCTGACGGTTCGACCCCGGAGTGCTCTCCACCCTCCGCTCGCCTTCAGGGGACTCTCGACCACCCGGTCGTATGAGATCTCTCAATGTCTGCCGCCTCACCAGTTCCAGACGAGCCGCCAGCTCGGCGGCCGCATCGCCTCTCGACACTCCATCGCTCCGTCGACGCCCCCCACCCTCCGTAGCACCGTCCGCCTCCTCAGTCGAGCCCGTTCGGGACGCGGATCCTGCTCCGGCCGAGGTCGCCGTAGATCGCGATTTCTTCGATTTAACGCGGCGACACGATGCTCCTGCGGTCGGCTTAACGCGAGTGACCGCCTCATCTTGGCCCAGCTCACTGGCTGGGTTTGACAGGCGAGAGTTGTGTTCCACGCTAGAACCAGAATCGGCGGGCCGTGGCTCCAAAACACGCTTCTTGATTTTCTTCGAACAGTTGCGGGGTTGTGACCTTGACACGGGGCTCTGTGAGAGTCTTGTTGTGCGTTTGGACTGTGACGGAGTAGACCGACTTGCGTTGGGACTTGCGGACCACATGCGTTCATCACTCGAAGAAATCCCGTCCCGTTCGTTTACAAAAACAGCATCGCTGTCTTCTTGGCCTGAATCCGGGGAATCCAGACATTTGAAGCGGGACGGGCTCTGGCTCGCTGTTGACGATACAGATGAGGCTGTCAGCCGGAACCTCATCCTGATCGAAGGACTGTCCCTATTCGAATTGGGGGACAATTTTCGCGCACTGAGGGCGGTCACTTGCCACGTATCCGTTGGCTCTTTGGAAGGGGTGACATTGATCAGAGAGCCATTACGTCGGGGGATGGGGGTCTCAGGGAGTGGCGTGCCAGCTAGTCGGCCGGTATCAGAGGAGGTGCGGCTGTCCTCGTTCGGCTCATTGACTAGCCGAGACGCTGCGGGTTTCTCCTGACGGCTCTCTTCACCGGCACGCTCAGAATCCACCGACCGCGCCGCGTCGGATGTGAGTTGTGAGTCACTCAGACGAGCGCGCTTCCTTCTCCGCCCGGCCTTACGCCGTGAGCACGTACTCGCAACGTCGGCCGACGTCCTGGCAGCACCGGCACCTCGCTTAGCCTCGTCTCCACCAACCAAAGAGCCGTCACCATGACCTCCCGCTGGCGGTGTAGCGTTCTCTGGCAGAGCCCGGCCACTCCGCAGCTGCCTGACGCCCCTCTGTGTGTCCTCCCCGTCCTCCCGCTGCGAGTCCTCCGTCTGAGGACCCGATGAGGACACCTCAGAGCGGGCCCTCTTCTTCCTCCGGCCCGGCCGCTCCGGTGAGGACGTAGAGCTCGTGGTTTCATTCTCAGATGCGGTTCTAGACGCTGTAGATCGGTCTGACCGCTCGGGTGCCTCTGCTGACTGACACTCAGCTTTCAGTAGAGCTGCGTCCGCCGTCGCGCCGTCCTCCGCGCCTGAGAGCGAGAGATGATTCAGCTCACCGTCGACCCGCTCCGACTGATCAAACCCACCGCTTGACTGGCAGCTAAGATTGGCCGCCAGGCGGCCATCATAATCCGCCGGGGCGGCTCCACTAGAAGCTGTGCTGTTCCATACGCTGTCAGTCATGATACTGATCATGCTCAGACTTTCCCCGATACCACCTCTGGACCCTGAGTTGTCCTTTCCGCCCGTGGAAGACGCCACAAATGACTCTCCCGACTCCCTGACGCCGAGACTCGTCTGGTTTCGGGTGGCATCACTTACTACCGTGTCACCGAGGCGACAGCTGTCAAAGCTCTCTCCCTGAACGGCTGCTGTGCTCTCTGACAACACCCACTGGTCGCCAGCGCTTGCAGACCGGCGCACCTGAACGTCAGCACCGTGTTCGTACAGCGGCGCCGCACGGGCGGCCAGTACCTCTGACAGGCTGTGTCGCAGCGCCCGACTCCGAGAGTACCGCAGGGCCCGAGACGGCGGCCTGGAGGTCCGGCGGGGGCCGGGGCGGGCGGCTGTAGACGGCGGCCACCGCAGTGGACTCAGCAGCACATAGCACGGCCGCACGCGAGGGTCCGACTGTACCACCGTCTCTGCCGCCTCAGACCCCACCGCTTCAGCCGCTGCTGTCTCCATCGCCGTCTCTGCCACTGCCTCTGCCAACGAATCAGCCGCCGGCAGCGCTGCGCTCGTCTCAGCCATCAATACCGGCGTCCCGTGCTGTCCCGCCAACGCTCCGAAATCGATACCCTCGGCAGCCGCCTCCAGTTCAGCAATATCCGTCAAACAGAGATCCGGCACCGAATGCATGGTCGACTCAGCCGTGTTCTCCAGGTACGACTCCATCACAGACACGAACTCTGCTGTAGACATGGCCGAAGTAGGCGATTCTATCGGCTCGTCGAGCAGATCGAGTATACCGGTGATGTCAATCTTGACC
Organism: Amphibalanus amphitrite; assembly: GCF_019059575.1. NCBI lineage: Eukaryota > Metazoa > Arthropoda > Thecostraca > Balanomorpha > Balanidae > Amphibalanus > Amphibalanus amphitrite. The sequence goes on along the minus strand of NW_024881734.1, from coordinate 710,972 downwards.
GGTGACTCCTCTCCCGAGTCGGTGGCCATTCTGGGCGGGGAGAAGTGCGAGGTGTTCTCCCATGGCGCCGCCACAGCTCCGACCCGTGCTGGTGCGATGGTGGGTGTGGACGTGGCGCCCACCGGGGGCCCGAACCGAGCGAGCAGTGCGGCGCCCAGACCGTCTCCAGCCGGACCTATGTCGGGAGACACCGAGCGTTGTCGCGGCGGCGGCGCATCCTTGGCAGGCGAACGGAGCACCAGCTCGGCCCCAGTCTGCAGGTCGGGTTTGACAACGGGCGACTTGTGGGGCGAGCCATCGCCGGGACGAGGCGGTGTCCGCTGGGGAGTCCGGGGCGGTGTTCGAGGCTCCGTCGGTGGCGGGGTTCGAACCTCAGACCGCAGAGACGTCTCAGTTTCAGTCACTGGAGACCTCACAGTTCGACTCTGTGGTGGCGTGTGAGTCTGATGTCGCCGCGGAGAGGTCCTGGTCGGCGTCTGGTGAGCGTCTTTACCCGGACTGCGGGACGGAGTTCGCGGGGGACTGCGGGCCGGGGTTCGCTGCGGAGCACGAGCCGGGGTGCCCAGCCCATCACCAGCCGCGGTGACGAGTGCCGGCGAGTGCCTCCGCAGCCCTCTGGGTGCCGATCCGGAGCGTGACCGAGACCGGCCGCGGGAGATCACCGGGCTGCTCGGCGTCGACTCGGGTTCGTCCTCCACCGGCGGGGGCTCCGGTCGGGACTCCGATTCGCCATCGGGAGCCGGCTTGGTAGGTGTCATCAGCTCGCTTTCGGCCTCTACCGGCTCCATCACTGAACTCTTCGCCACTTCGACTGCTTTTAATGCGGCCCGGGGCGGTGTTCGAACCACTGACGGAGACAGCGACAGCGTCCTCTTAGACGGCGTACCCAGATCTGGTCGGAACCGGGCCACCGGAGACTTGCTCGGAGTACGGAGCTTCCCCGACCGAGGCGGCGTGCCGGGGGCGGCTGCGGTGCAGCGTGGAGAGAGACAAGTTATTGCGACTGAGACACTGCGTCGGGGCGACATGAGGCGGCGATGGGGCGAGTTGAGAGGGCTGAGCACCACTGTGGCCTTTTTCAGGGGTGTTCCCAGAAGTGCCGCGCGAGCCGCCCGATCGGGGGTGCGCTCCGTCGGATCCTCAGCCAGCTCCACCCCCGCTACAGGACTGGAGAGCAGTCCGCTCCCCGACGGACCGGCCGCCTCCGCGCCAGCGCCGGGCGGAGGCGGCGGCGTCGCCCGCTCCGCCTTACTGGGCGTGGTGGAGAACAGTCGCTTCCGCTTGGCGTTGGCGCGCGGGGTCGTCTTGCGTGGAGTGCCGAACAAGTCTGGACTGGAGACGCAGCCGGGTGTCGCCTTCAGGATGCTGCGCGGCGTCCTGCTGCGCGCTGCGCTGCGAGCGCCTCCTTTGGCCGGGGTCAGATCGAACTGCACACGCCGGTTGGGTGTGTCGGGCACTCTGCCGGGCCCATCCCCGTTGCCGCCATCCAGGTCTCCAGGGCCGTCTATGTCCCCGCCGCCCGGGTCTCCGTCTCCGTCTCCGTCTCCGCCGTACGCAGGGCCGTCTCCCTCCGCGCCGTCCGCCGTGACAGCGGGAGGTGAGAGCGAGTCCAGCCCCCAGGCCAGTGAGGAGGCCGACTCAGCGCTCTCAGTGCGGCCGCGCTCGCCGAACAGCCGCGTTATCAGTGGCCGGCAGAGCTGCGGGTCGGCCGGCAGCCGGCTGGCGGCCGTCGGCGCCGGCGCAGACTGCTGCAGCCGCTCGGCCAGCACCGTATGGCGCGCGCGCGCAAAGTGCCGCGAGCCCTCCTCCAAGTTGTAGAAGGAGGCGCGCCGTGTGAGCGTCAGCCGCTGCGAGGCCCGGCGAGGGGTGAGGCCGACGCCGCCGTCTGTGGACACACAAGTAACAAGATGATGATGAATTGTTTTTTTTGGGGGGGGGGGGCACCCGGACTACAGTGGTCATCGGCGCCCATACACAAGCAACAAGGTCATATACGGTAGCCGTATCAAGTTAGACGCATTAGATGACATACTGGTTGTCTGAAAAGCCCACAAGTATGAAAATAGCACGTTTAGACAATGTTAACTCTAGATTTGTCAAACAAAGATAAAAAACGGTACCGGTACGTTAACACAGATAAAGAATATTCTGGTGTGTTCATGATAAGTGCCTAGACGGAAAATGATCAACCTATCACCTGAAGCAAAAATAATAAATGCACACGCCAATCACATCACTCCTCCACCCCGTCTCCGAGACTGTTTCCCAATTCAAAAGCAATTACCTGCTTCCTTGGCCTCTGGGCTCTCCTTTACCACGGCAGTTCCGGAGTCGGTGCGTCGCCGGGTGCGGTTCTTCTGCGCCGGCGTCTCCGGTACGAACGACGAGTCTGGTGACGCAAGAGAGACGTCAGCCGCTGAATATAATACGGGAGTAACATCTCAGCACACGAAGTGCAGAATACAGCTGCTATGAATACACATTTTGTCAATTCATGAAATGATCGTAACGAAGAGATCGTAAATGACCGTACGAGGTGGAGGATGCCGTCTGTAATTTCAATTTGCTAGTCCCCGCAGGTCGGTGCAGTTGCTACTTGCTAGTCAAGCAATCTTCGATGAGACAACTACTACCGCGCCTCGCTCATAGTACTCCTTTGTACTCACTTAGAGAGCGCCGCTGTGGGGAGACGGCAGTGCGCGTAGCACCCTGCTGTGATCGGCGTGGACTGCGGCCCAGAGACTCGAACAGGTTCCGCTTTACTCGGCCTGAGCTCAGCGACCGTTTCTCGCCTGAGGGTGGGGGACGAGTGCTGTTAATATTTGGTTGTCAGGTATGAGGGAAGAGCGGGGCGGAACGGGCTCTTGGCGAAAGAGGGCGATTGGTGTACCGCAAGTCGCAACACAAGACATATGAAAGCCAAAAGCGGCAGCCAAAATTACGGGAAGGAAAACGTCAAGAGTTAGATATAGCAATTACTAAAATGGCGTAGGTAATATGCAGCTTAACCATGACAACGCAAAAGGCATCAAATCAAAATATGCAAGAAAGTGTTATTGACTTTAGCACTGCACACAAGATCGCCAATACACTACCCGCATTCGAGCTTCCAGGGCACACCCTATCTGCTCTCACCAGTTTTGGAGCCGCTGGGAGGCCGTTGTGCGGAGCCGGAGGAGGGACCAGCCCGGGCGGCCGCCGCTGCCGCTCCCCGCGCCGCCGCCGCCGACGCCAGGACCATCGACCGACTGCTGCCGCTGCTGTGGCTAGCGTGGCGTGACAGCTCCTTCGGCTTGGGCACCATGATCTGGCGCTTTTTGGCGGCGTCCAGCAGACTGGGCTGCCGGCTGAGGGCGGCGCTGCGGGCCAGCAGGACGGCCTGGCTGCCGGGGCCGGAGCCGCTCAGCAGACTGCTGACGCTGCCCGGCGGACCGCCGCTGCTGCCCGGCGGACGGCTGCTGGACGGCGGCCGCCAGCTGTCGGGCGGCGCGCGGCTCGGAGAGAGCAGCTGCAGCAGCGCGGCCGGCGGCGGCTGACACAGCTCCTCGTACAGCTCCAGCAGCAGGTCCGGCTGCGTGTGCTGGTAGCTGGTGGACGCGGGACAGCCGTCAGTCGGTGGACAAAGGAGGTGAACACAGGATATAGCTAGGACAGCGGTCAGAGGATATAAAACGGTAGTCAGTCGTCGGACACAAGACACGTCAGACAAAGACTGCCGGCTGGCTGCCGTTCATATCAGTGTCAAACTACACCAAGTCAGTCTATAAGCCTCTATGGGCTAGGAACGCTCTGAGCACTGACCTTTACACCATGGTGAGCGGTGAGCACTGACCTTTCCACCATAGTGAGCTCCATGAACTCGGTCATGGCGGCCGGACTGCCGTGCAGCGAGGTCATCCGCAGCAGGTCCAACAGCTGCTCCTTGTCCTCCTCACTCATCTCACCGCCCAGCACCTGGATAGTGAGCACATCAACACATCGGTAAGCATAGAGCTAATCGCAGATGTCGGCTCATACATCAGTGTAAACGTCAGTGGATAGGTGAACAATGCATATACGGGTCATTACGGACTGCAGAGGACAGTACAGAGACTAGCGCAATGTGCGGTATCAAAGCCAGTAAAAGGGATGAAAAACCAAATAAGCGAGGCTTAACGCCATGCCAGTGAAGATTATTCATAGAATTTCGGGAATGGCATGAGTTGGAACGTGTTTAAACGGATAGCGGAATATTCACCAGTCAGCAAGCCACATAACTGTCACTGTCAATACAAAATAGTAATAAATGCGAAGACATCATGGCCCGCCTTCCTTTCGAAGCGTGCCCAACATCTCTTCGCGATGTGCCCCTTCTACTCCCGTGCTCCCCATGTCAATTGTGACTTCCGCGGTGTTACTGATCAGACAAATAACATCGATTGTTTGGAAAAAATCGTATAATTTTGCGATTACTGCAATTTTCTTGCTTTGCATAAGTTGGAGGGGCGGCAGATGCCTACTGATGTTACAACAAAAGGGGAAGTTTGGAGAAAATTACGATATTGTAAGTGCCCTTATACAGAATATGCGTGATGGGACCAGAAAAATAACAGGCGCTTTAGCGCTTTTAGCATCTGCTTTATTTTGATGTTAACCGACTTGGAAATTAAATCCTAGGTGAAATTAATTAACAACTAATTTCGGAAACATTCAACAGACATTATAAATCAACTCAACACATTTTGTTATTTTGTAATAGCATGGTTTGCCAATCGTTACAAAAAATAACATCAAACTATCCGAAATCTATCTAACGGACGAGCTGAAAAGACATAAGGCGGTTCCTGACTGTTGACTGAAGGATACTAAGGTAACGTAAAAACTATTCGTATTTCGCCACCACAATGTCTGCTGGCTTGTGGCACAGTGGAGGCTTGGTATGTCTGATAGCTCTCATCACCGCACCACTTGACGTGCTAAGCCAGAAAACAGCGAAAACTAATCCTTTGATCGAAATTGACAAAAGATTGCATGAGACAGAGATTCGCACTGAATCTGCTGTGTCAGAACTGCGCAATGTTAATCAGGAAATGGCAACACTTGGTGACCAAGTATCCCAGCTCAGCGACACAATTTCCAAACAACATAGTTGCAATTGTGACGAGCTGACGTCTCTAATAGAATCCACACAGCAGCAATGTAAGTCGAGATTCAAGGAGCTGGCCGGGCAGGTCAAAGAACAGGAGAGTGAAGTTGAAGACAGGCTTAACCAGATGCTCGAGACTCAGCTTCAGGTCGTGGAAAGCAGAATTAACTCCTCTCACAACGAAATGTCCGCTCAAATCACCTCAATAAATAGCATGCTTGAGTCATCAATCCAGGAATTAACATTTCAAGTCAAAACCGTTAGAGGAAAACTTGAGCATTATATTGGGAGGGTACAAAAACAATTGTATGCCCACGAACGCAAACTCAGCTCCAGAATTGATGAGCTGGAATCTGAACTGGAGAAACAGGTTGATCAGCAGAGCGACCGTCCGGACAACGCGTCAGCACTCAACGAGCTGACTTCTCGTCTGGACGAGTTGTTTTCTCGTCTGGACGAGTTATCATCGCGAGTGGACGGGCTGGGTAACAGCTCGGGACCGGCGGCTGAGACTGCGCTGCCGCGCGACTGTAGCGACCTGCCGGCCCACTCACCAAGTGGGGTGTACCGCCTGGCGCTGGGCCTGCCCGGCATCCACAGCCAGCCGGCCGTGCAGGCCTTCTGCGACCTGGAGCGGGACGGCGGCGGGTGGACGGTGATCCAGCGGCGCGCTCTCATCAAGCCGCTGCTGGGGTTCAACCGCGGCTGGGCAGAGTACAAGACGGGCTTCGGCCAGCCGCACGGAGAGTTCTGGTGGGGGCTGGAGAACATGTTCCAGATGACGGGCCCGACAGACCGACAGTACGAGCTGCGGGTGAACCTGGCAGACTCCAAGGGTAACCGGCGCCACGCCATCTACGGCCACTTCAGAGTGGATAACGAGGCCAATGGGTACCGGCTCTCCATCGGCAACTACACCGGCGACGCGGGAGACAGTCTCATGTACCACAATGACTGCATGTTCAGCACCCCAGACAAAGATCAGGACATGGCCAAGAGGATTCATTGCGGCCGCAAATTCCGGACAGGCTGGTGGTACAGAGCCTGCCAGAGCGCCAATCTAAACGGACAGCATCGCTACAACAGACAGACCAAGTACCGGCGCACCACTTGGAACAAATGGCCAGGCGTAAATTACTACATTCCAGAAGTTGAGATGAAGATCAGACCCATAAAAACTACCTTGAGCGAGACAACAGCAAGGTAAAATATCGTCATACTTGCGCGCCGATACCAATGAACAGACATAAAGAAATGAACAACGGTTATTATTTGGTATTAGCACTTCAAACAAAAACTCCTTCCACAAATACATACTTATATCGTTCATGATGTTTCTTTTCCCCCTCTGCGGCAGAAGGAGTCTTCATGATACATCCCCCTAAACGGATCCGCAAGCGATTCCAAAACGGCAGTGTGCTGTCCTTTTTGGAAGTTACACAGTTCACCCTATTATCAGTGAGATATGACTTTATAGAAAGGTAGCAATCAATTTTTTTTCAATAACACCCACCTGAGACTCGAGGTGACTTGTAACACACACCTCCCTAAATTGTCCCTAACAGTGCACAACAGTTGAGCGAAATCGGTCCAGCCCTTCCCGAGACTAAAGAAGCGGACCCCTTACCTACTTGTGCAAGTACAGTCGGTCCACCCCACTTGTGAGACATGACCATGCATCGCCTGGCGAGTGCCCTGTCCACCCACAGTTCAAGTTTCAGCACAATCGGCTCGGTAGCGACTGAATTATTGCTATAATTATTGCTATTATAGTGCAAATCTGTGTTGTTTACTGGTAAGCGCATATTTCAGTGTTATCGAATTCCCCTTGGCGGGCGGTGCATTACAGCCGTTGCAGCCCATGCTGTGATGACTATTGTTAAAAGTTGAATGACCTGTCGGCTTTAAGTCGTCGATCAGCTGAGCTGGGCTGGCAACGATTTGACGATCTGTTATAACAGCGTGATTTGGCGGCGATGCACATGATTCTGCACTCGCCTCGTTCGCCTGTGTGCCTGAGAGAGCGTGTGACTTGTGAGACCGTGTCAAGCCGTGTCACTCGAGGCACAGCCGACAGACTCTTGGAGCTGCCAAGGGTCCGTACAGAGATTGCTCGTCGCTGCTTTGCATTCCGTGCTGTTTCCGCATGGAACAGCAGCAAGTCGGTATCGCGCGACTCGGCGAGCTCGCGGACTTGTACTCGGCGGGCGCAATGATCGCACCACCAGCCAGCCGATATCTGATGTCTCTCATTTTATTTGTACCTATTTCTACTTTTTATTTTTCATACCTACCTTTTATTATTTACCTTAAGTATTTACCTTAAGTAAAGGTCATTAGGTACCCTTTCGAGTAATCAGACCCTTTACTCAAGAGATGCCTCCTCTTCTTCTGACGAAGACGAGTAGGCTGCCATGCTAGGTGAGGCCATACATTGATGGCCACGATGATCATTAGTATGAGAACTTGTAGTTGAACTTTTCAGGGTGGTCCTTCCATTCCTTCCCCAGTCTGTACTTGAACACATTGACATTTGGAGCATCGATGGTAAGGGTTGACAGCTTGTTCCATGTCTGAGTTACTCGTGCCGCAAAGAAGGCTTTTCTGGGTCCCAATTGATGCTGAACTTGAAGTTTTTGATCGTGACCTCGGGTGACACGGCTGAGAGAGTTCTTGAACATGCTGTTGTGACAACACGGGCACTCTCTTTGGAAGTCCACCTTGTCGAAGCCTTTCAATATTTTGAAAGTCTCGATGATGTCCGACCGTTTCCGTCGGAATTCCAGAGTAGGTAAATTAAGGCTCCTGAGGCGATCTGAATATGAAAGGTGAGACAGTCCGTTCACCAGCCTTGTTGCCCGCCGCTGCACCTGTTCGAGTGCATCTTTGTCCTTTTTGAACTTGGGACTCCATATAACAGTTGCATACTCGAGGTGGGGCCTGACAATGCTTTTGTACAAGGCTTTGAAAATGTCGCTGTCAATGTTTGCAAAGGTATGCTTGATTGCACCAAGAATTCTATTGGCCTTGTTAATCTGGTTAGTGACATGTTTTGAGAAGGATAGCTTCATGTCTATAGTGACTCCCAGGTCCTTTTCCTCACAGACTGCTTCAAGGGTATGTTTGCCTCCACCCATAGTTGTCATGGTATACTCACTTCCAGGATTTGTTGGTCCTAGATGCATGACCTTGCACTTGAGTGGATGAAAGATCATCTGCATTGTTTTTGCCCAATCTTGCAAAGAGTTGATGTCCTCTTGCAGATTGTGAAGTTCACCATCGCGCTCGTTGATGACTTGGTAGACCTTGGTATCGTCCGCAAACATAGAGATATGACAATTTAAGAGGTCGGGAACATCACAGACAAACATGGAAAACAAGAGAGGCCCGAGCACTGAGCCTTGCGGCACTCCACTTGTTACATACCCCCAGTCTGAGAGTGATCCATTGACGTTCACTCTTTGCCGCCTGCCTGTTAGAAAACTCCTTATCCACTGATGAGTCTTTGCATTCACCCCTAGAGCCTGGACCTGGGCTAGAAGCCGTTCATGGGGCACAGTGTCGAACGCTTTGGCATAGTCCAGAAACACAACATCCACTGGTAAGCTGTGGCTTAGCGCTTCCGTCCAAATATCAAGAGCTTCCAGTAGGTTGGTGACCGTAGATTTCCCTGTGATGAAACCATGTTGTTGGCGAGCGATAAGATTGTTTGTCTTCAGATGAGCGATGATGTCCTCGCATATGATCCTCTCCAGAATCTTGCATAACATTGATGTCAGTGACACTGGTCGGTAGTTCGCGGGATCACTTTTGTCGCCTTTTTTAAAGATTGGCGTGACGGTGGCCACCTTCCACTGCCGTGGAACTTCTCCAGTTTCAATACTTTTACAGAACAGAGATGTGATGGGTGTCGCAAGTTGGTCAGCAAGTTCGTGCAAAACACGAGGGTGCATGTTGTCGGGGCCTGGCGATTTATCAATCTTCAGTGTTTTCAGCTTGGCATGGACTCGCTGAACAGTTATCGCAACTTGCATCTCTGCCTCCAAAGGCTTTGGAGCTAGCGTTGGGATCGATGACTTGTCTTCCTTTGTGAAAACGCTTGCGTACTGATGATTCAATATATCAGCCTTGTGCTTGTCGTTAGTTGCCAGTTCACCATTAGCACTACGCAAGTCCGAGATACCACATTTTGATTTCCTGCGACGGTTGACGTAGTTCCAAAACACTTTGTGATTTCCTTTGACTTCTTTAGCCAGCTTCGACTCGAATTCCCGCCTTGCTTTCCTGGTCGCGTGGGTAGCTTCATTTCTTGCCTTGACATAACTTTCGTAATCATTACTGTCCTTGGTGTTCAGAAAACGAACCCAAGCGTGATGTTTTTTCTTCACCATTCTAAGAGCACTCCGATTCATCCACAGGGGATTATGAATGTGAATGTGCATGAATGTGAGTACCATTGTAAAATGTGACGCGTAACCGGAAGAGCCACCACGTGGAGTGTTATAAGAATACATGATTGATGATGATTGATCAGATCGATCATATTTCGTTTAAAAATACATGTAACGTTACCAAAACACGGTCGTATGCTTGAGTCATTTTCACGAAAGTGCATTGACTTTTCAATGACATTTTGATTGGATATTAATCACAGAAGAATGTGCTTTCCGAATATGTCTGTTTCATTGCCAAAATACGAAGGTCGCTTCAACCCACAGATTCCGCATGCCAAATTTCACGTAGCCACGCGCCGACAATTTAGGCATGACGGATGGATGGATATGGAGATTGGACAGACATCTTATAAATCACAATATAGATCACACACCAATTCCCACCCATACGCACAGTCGGTCGCCTGATTCTCCACTTTGACGGTAATTAGCGGAACAGTGAAGCAATACGGAATGGTCGGATCCCTGGCATTAACTATGAACCATGGAGACGGGGTTGCACTCACCCAACAGGCCTCCAGCAGGACGACCACCTGGTACTGGTACTCCCGCACGCGGCGCGCCCGGTCGTCGCCGTACAGCTGCGCCACGCGCCGCTTGTCCGGCAGAAAGTGATCCTTCAGCATCAGACGCAGGTGGGACTGAAACACCACAGGGCGGAGAGCGACGAGTGAGCACATATATTGTACAATCAGCAGCTGACGTGTCTGGCTAGCATGAAAACAAATGACAAACGACATGATTCTGAGCCAGCATTTTTAAAATTAGTGCTTTCATGCTCGGACTCTTGCCACATCAGGCAATTGTTCTAGCATTCAAAATAAAATATATTGGCTAAAATGGCCCCAGTTTTGCATCTTAAATGAAGATACTTTTATTATATATATAAAACACTAAATCAATGTGATATTGTCCCGTCAAATCATCCTAAAGGCTGAAACAGACTCTTTCCCCGCGTTCAGGAAATCGCATGCGAGAGCCTATTCAAATACATTATAATTCTTCTCGCATCAATCGCTTGCGGGAGGTGCGTGCGATTGATGCGAGCGTGCTTCCATGTATTTGAATAGGCTCTCGCATGCGATTTCCTGACTGCGGAAAGAGTCTGTTTCAGGCTTAAGACAGTGCGCAGAACTGACCGCGGTGTCGACACCCTCCATGGCTTTGATGTGGAGCAGCAGCGGGTTGATGACCGACTGGACGGCGGCCACCACATCCTGCTCGTGGCCGGCTATGCACCGCTCCTTCATCGCCTGCCGGGTACAGAGGGGCGAGGGTCACCGACCGGCTATACACCGCTCCTTCATTGCCTGCCGGGCACAGAGGGGGTCGGTCCGGGCTACTGTTCCGACCGCCACACACCAATGTCCGGGCCACATACCGCCCTTCTAGCAGTGGTCAGATCAGATCATTGCACGTCTGCCACACACCACCCATTTATGACATTTTGGGGACTGGACGCATCAGTCCGGTTCACTGTGCGGTGTGCAGGCTGCAGCAGCTGACCACCTCACAGTTCCACACAGTTCAGCCTAGCCTAGCCAGCCGGCGGGACCGCCCCGCAGCTCCGTGCGCGCCTCTCACCTGCAGTCTGCCCACCAGCTCGGTCGTGTCGGTCACGCCGCTCACGTCGCGCAGCGCGCGCTGCTGCTGTTCGCGCATGCGCCGCTCCTTCTCCTGGCGGCGCCACGTCTGGCGCTGCTGCTCGGCCGCCTGCTGGCGCTGCCCGCGCCGCTGGCGGACGGCCGTCATCTGCGCGGCGCGCGCCATCATCTGGTGGCCGCGCTGCAGGCCGCCGGGTGCCGCGGCCGCCACCGGCGCCGGGCCAGACGGGGGAGCCGAGCCGGCCGCCGCGGGGACGGCCGAGCTGCTGCTGCCGCGAGCACGACGGTGGCGCAGAGAGCGGGCCAGCAGGGCGTTCAGACCCTCCGGCCACTGCTCGCTGGGGCTGCGACGGCGACAGAGTGCGTTAGTTGGGGTGCAGTGTAACAAACGCGTGAAGGTAGCACAACAGGGAGGTAGATGTGGCAAACCATCTTAGCAGGGATAGCTGGCTATCTAGGAACCATCTAGCACTTATGCTAAGTGCTAACTGATAACTGAATGTGAAAAAATGCCTACATCACCTCAATGTGCTTTCAAGGATAACAAAAACCAAATTAATCACTTCCAAAGCTCATCACCCACCACACTGCACCTCTCTGCCTGCTTACGTGGGCCAGACGTCCTGGTGTTTCGGAGGCGACTCTGACGGTGGCCCTACGAACCACAGCTGCAGCATGTCCGCTACCAGGGGCCGCTCGGACCGCAGCCGGTGGCGCACTGTTTCGGCGTCCTTCCGCGCGCCGGCGCCACCGTCGGTCGGCGGGTCACCCAGTGAGAGCAGAGCTCCGCGGCGGGCGGAGTCGGTGCGCAGCAGACACGGCTGGTCCGACAGACGCACCAGCTGCGGACGGAGGTCACACGTCAGACTCGGGGTCAATGGACAGCGAGAGTGCATGACGAAACACTCAAATCCACAAAAATATGAACCATTATGATTTATGTGAAGACTATTCACTATCAGCTCCCGAAAACTTCAAGGCATTCTATAACTTTTAAGTCACGAGCATATGCTACAATCGACAATTACCCCCGGCCCTACGAATCTCACCAGCAGGGTGCCCGCAGAAAACGTGTCATCGTCCGCCTCAAAAGTCGCCAACTGCACGTGGGACGCATTGTCGACGGCGTCAGTCATCTTGGCAACCACCTCCATTAGAATACACGCGTCGTCCGGCGATGAGAGTAGCCTGTGGAGCAGTGAGATGGCACGGGTTACAGAAGGCTGTATTTAGCATTCAGAACGCTGATCTTTCGGGGATGACGCGAATTTCTCCTCATCTAAACGTCTGTTGCAATCGTTAATCACAGCTACATTTGTAAACACGTCTTATACATAGCATGTGCAACAAATGTCAAAAACTGCATTACTCCAACAAGGAACCACAAACAAATATCAGATAAAGAGACATCTAGTCACTAGATATAGCTTTTAGCAACATAAGTGTTCGAAGACAAGTCCAGTCCACCAGTCACCCCTGTCCCGCCTCACCTGAGCAGTGTCCGATCGGAGGACGAGGCATCCGCCTTGGCCCCGGGTTTGACCGTCACTCGAGCCGTGTGCTCGGTGGGACCCATCCTCCACCGGACCCGGAGGCCCTCTCCCTCCGCCGCCGCCTTCCCGTCGCCCGGCCCGACCTCCGGCGCCGGCTCAGCGGCCGGCTCGGGTCCACAGAGCTCCAGCAGCGTCTCCAGCCGCGTTAGGACGCCGCCGGTGGCCTCTGCCAGCGCCGAGAACGCCCGCTGTACGAGTGGGTCGGGCTCGGCAGCCGTTTGAAGGCCCGCCGTGTCCAGCACGTGCAGCCGCACGCGGCACTGTTCACACAGCAGTCGGCGGAACGAGTCGCTGAGCACGGCAGCCGTGAGCCGGGCGGGCAGCTCATCGGGCGCCGCGCCGCCGGCGAACCGGTGTGCCGCCTCCTCCGCCGCCGGCAGCGCGGCCACCAAGTACACGGCGTTACCAGAGTCATCGGCCGGGGCCGCAGCGGCGCCGCGCCGCCGCCGGGGCCGCTTCACAGGCGAGTCGACGTCGGCACGCTCCCACTGGAAGTCGCTAAGCACCTCGTGCAGGGCGCGCGTCAGCGCCTGGCCGGGCGGTGCAGCGCCGGGGTCGGCAGCCCGGCGCGGCGAGCCGGTGCGCCGCCGCTCGAGTGCGCCCGCCAGCGAGTTTTCCAGCGCCTCGAACGCATCCAGCGTGAAGTCGACAAACCCGGATCGGTCCGTGCCCGGCTTGTAGCGCGCCGAGTCGAACAGTCGGAAGCCGAAGCGCAGGCCGCCGTCCTTCTCCAGGCAGTTGGCCAGTCCGAGCAGCAGACGGAGTGTGGCGCGCTGCAGGGAGCGCAGCCGCCACTCGAACGCCGCATCGCCGGGCGCGTCCCAGCCCAGACAGTGCAGGTCAAACAGCAGCACCACCTGTTTCCGCATCGCGGCTAACACTTGGCAGCCATGTTACCAGGGTGGGTGCTGACGGCCCCAAGAGCTGGGCAAACACTGCAAAGTAGAGAAGACTCATTGAAGGCAGAGTGGTAGTGATAACGTCACCGCCGTCGCTGCTATGAAGCCATACAAATAAGCGTTTATATAACACTACATCCCACGACACAATAACTAGATAAGTGTCTGCAGTTCTGTCAATACTTGTACTTAATGTTGCAGTACCTACTCAGGCTCAATGATTTGCAGGCTCAATGCATTGCACCTTTCCCACTGTCACTGGGCAGTGTGTGAGTAGTGATAAAAATGTTTCTTTTACAGGCAGAGACATTTAAGATTCACCTGGTAAAACAATAAATTTGGATTTAAATTAATTGATAAAAGTGATCATGTATAACAGGCAAGCTAGCTAAAGCTAACAGACATGAAACATGCTTTTGTTTAATATTTCTATAAATATGAACTTGTTTTTCTAGCATTAATAAATGGACTTTGATCTGGATATAACAACACACACTCTAGCAAGTAGCAACATTGACATTTAAACCCAAAAATGAAAAAATGCTAGATGAATTGTAGATATATAAAACTGAAAAAGGCAAAACAGTTATGTTCAATGTCAAGTTCTAGTGACAAGCTATATATCTTTTAGTTCCTTACTTTAACTGTTCTCTTCCCTGTGCAAGCAGTGACAAAATTGACTTTTCTGTTGGATCAGTGTTGTTAAGACATGCTTTAAACAATTATATTTCTAATGAATGCATATTAACCCGCGCCCTGCTGGGGGGGGGGGTGTTTGAACACCCCCCCTTGTGGTTTTTCGCGAATATCTCAAAAACGGCGGCGCGGAGCGCCGCCGTTTTTGGTACACCTTATCATACATCAATTCTACACATGTTGTGAAAATCTCAGACCAAGGTCATTCAAGGTCAGGTCACCAAGTCACTTGAAGTGACCTCACCTCATAAAAACTTTCAATGTCTGTCATAGCTACACCGAGTGACCGATCGCTTTGAAACTTTCAGCGATTGCTAAGAGCAATAGCATGTACAAAATGTATATCTCAGAATTTTGATATCGATGACCTAAGGTCAGGTCAATTTTGCGACCTCCCCAGTCCCCATTATAAGTCAATGGGAGAAAATTGAAATGCGCCTCTTTTGGATGAAAGACATTATAAACACTCCCAAACACCGAATTACAAGTGGTTTAGACACACTGAACTTGAAAATGGTGTCCGTGACCCTTGTTTATGCCCTGAGGTCATCTTAGGTCACAAATAGTACCTATCTAACAGTTTTTCGCAAATAACTTTTGATAGAGGCATGCTAGAGCGATGAAAACGCCTTAGATGTGTTCAGCTCGACGATACGGATCGACTGATATGCAGCATGACCCTTTCCGGTCAGGTCATGACCTTGACCTGAGGTCAAATTTTCAAGTTGACCTTTCAAGGTCAAGTTATAGTTCATTCGATGCGTCTTGACGAGAGGAACACGATGCCGGTAAAAGTAAGCTCGTACAGTGCTTGGGTCAAAAGTTATTGCAGAAAAACTGTTTTCGAAAAAATCGGCTATTTTTGCAGTTTTTGCCCCCTGCAGGCAAAACCGTTGACGTTAGGTCAAATCTGAGAGATTTACTCAGAAAGGGCGTTAATAGGGCTATCGAATGCGCTTTTCCGCGGCGCTGTAGCTCTATTGGTTCCCGAGTTATGCGTTGGCTTCTTGGAAATTTTCGACATTTGACCTGGAAATTGGCGAAATTTTGCCTTCAATGACCTCTGGTGACCTGACCTTTGACCTGACCAAAAAATTGACCGAAGTGATTTCGTCATTATTTTTTACGCTCTTTCGAACGCCGCCTTCCGCGTATCGCTACGTGGCCCAGGAGCCGAGTTACAAGGGGGGGTGTTCAAACACCCCCCCCCCCCAGCAGGGCGTGGAAATCCAGGACCCCCAGCTGGGCGCGGGTTAAGGTAACCAAAAGTGACAAGTCCAATGGACAGCACTTAGTGAATCCTTAGGTTACAAAGTGCAAACATGGATGCTTTTATCAGCATTCATACCAAATGCTCCAATACAGATTCCAGGATATCACATTTTGGTTTTGAATAAACCTTTTCTCATCAGCTTTAAATGTTTTTATCAAAACTTATCAATCTATATTTTAGGTTCTAAATATAACGACAAGAGGATTAGATATCAATTATATATCTATTTGTCTCCTAGTTTACTAAGTAAAATTGACAGCAGAGTAGGTACCCACTGTTAGAGGAAATCAACATAAAATAACATGCACAAATATGATGTGAATTCTGGATAGTGGTTTATACGCTTAAAGATAAAAAACACTAATCATCTAAAGCATAATTTTAGAAAAGGCACAGGTATTTTCATTTTAAAATAGATGGACACAGACTCTTGTTTATATCAATGAACGAAGACTAGACTGTGGTAAAAATGACAGCAACGGCTTCTGAAGATTAAACATCAACTGGATGTTGATGTTTAAAAAATGGATATTTAAAAAATGACAGACTTCTTGAAGCATAGCCATCGCAACATAATACAATGCCATATCAGTAGGCGGAACTATGGTCAAGCGTACCCATTTTCGGGAACGCATTTTCGTTCCCATGTTTGGGAACGATAAACCCAAATATGGGAACGCCATGTAGGAATTATTTAAAACAAGAAAAAGAACCGTTAAATGACGTCCAAAAAATATAAAACGATCGTGAACCGCCTGATATTTGTCTCAATATTGTTGGGAAAGAGTTTGATATTGTAAGGCCCATCGTAGTTTTAAATCGTTCCCCTATTTCTAAAGCAGTCCATCATCCGGGCCGCGAACCCAAATTTGGGAACGCTCTCGTACACTGGCGCTGCAAGCGTTCCTTATTATGGGAACGGCGTACCCAAAATTGGGAACGATTTCACCGACGCCTTTCAGGGGCTCTTTTCATTAACAAGCATCATGTCCAACGCCGCAAATTATTGTTAAGCAACAATCATCAGATGACCTTTCCGGCAAGACCGTCGCATGTTTCGCCCGGTCTTCTGCGCTTTTATTCCCGTCGATCTCGCAGCGGGCACGCCCCCCTCTGCAGGATTACGTAATTCACAACGCTCAGCGATGTTCAACAAGGTCTTCCATACCTATATCCACCGTCCGCGCCGAGGGTGGAGACATGTCAAGCACCTGTCTGTTTATCACCGATAGTTGACGAGCACAAGGAAGTATCCAAAAATGGGAACGCTGAATATGTTACACCCTCAAAACACCTAGTCCCATGGAAAATCTAGTTTTTTCCTTTCTTAATGAGTGTAAGTGGCAAAAGGCCTGGTAGGATGGGCACGAGGAATGATCGAAATCAGCATAAAAATTATAAATAAGCCACACAGAGCGACCTATATAAGAGAAATTCCCCCAAAACGATCATGCTTAGAAACACGGAAGACAAAAACCACGCTCATGACGCTCCTTATAAAACAATGCTAAACAGCTAGCATCCAAATAAAATATGTCTTTCCGGGCTGATAAAATACAGCTGAATAATTTTAAACCACTGAAACTGAGTTTACAACAGTAGTTCGGTAAAATCACTGACGTTCCACGCGGTCGTGCGCCCCGAGACCAAAAGTCAACAATATTACCTCAGGACTGTCCGCGTGTTCGCTTGCATATGTCAGCATCTGGTGTCGCTAGTATGAAACTTCATAACCAGGCGAAAATTATTATACTTGACCTCAAAATGTAAAAAAACGCTTCATTTTCCTTTAAATTGCATGTTAAATGTAGTATAACCCATGTTTTCACCATTCCGTCATTTCAAAAAAAATCATTAAAAATATCATTCGACGGTCAATTTCCTTGTTCAACGGTCAGATTAAAGATAATTTTATAGAGATTTAGTAGATACTTAAATTAGCGTGCACTTTTTGAGACGTGATGCACTAATGAGTTTTAGTGGGAGAACGGCCGAAAAATTACCTTCCGTTCTCATAAATGGGAACGCCCGTTCCCATATTTGGGAACTCCGTTCCCAAAAATGGGAACGTTCCTATATTTGGGTACTCATGACCATAGTTCCACCTACTGATATGTAACTATGTAGAAAATTACAACATATTTTAGAGTACACCCGCAGGCCACAAATCAGAGGTGAATAATAAGTGCATAGCTCAAGTTATGTTTGCTTATAGCATTTAACCACCTTTAAATATACTGATTTTGTCCAATTTATAAGCCATCAACAAAAAATGGCACTAGAACCTAACTTGCTGTGGTGCGACAAGAAGTCAAAGTGGCGAGTTGCGCCTCGGCCAAACATCGGCCTAAGGAACAGTAAAGAACACAAAAATGACCTACACTGGTCATATCAATAGAAAAACCGATCAATACAAAATATGATTGACCAAAATTCACCAAACTACGTGTAAAAATAG
This sequence comes from Amphibalanus amphitrite, assembly GCF_019059575.1. NCBI lineage: Eukaryota > Metazoa > Arthropoda > Thecostraca > Balanomorpha > Balanidae > Amphibalanus > Amphibalanus amphitrite. Next base: position 692,910 of record NW_024881734.1, on the reverse strand, counting down.
GAAATCCTACCTAAGATTTATGAAGGACAACACTTCTTTCCAAACAAAAGACAAAACTGAAAATAGGCGCGCTTGCGCAGCGTTTGTAGCAAATGCCGCAAAAGCGTGAGCATATTTACGTCTGGACAACGAGTTGCGGGGAAAAGTGCTGATTGTGTTGCAGTTTTAGGAGCCGGTGATTAGGCTGGATTTTTGGGTTACTTTTTCGTTCTGATTCATGTATTTCATAGTGTTTGGCTTTTGAATATTTTAGTTCTTCCAGATAAATATTACTTGCCTTACAACTTTTGTAAAAACGTTTCATTTTTTTATAAGCCGACGTTCAGAGTCCTAAAAATACATCAGCACTACAATCATTGTAAACAAACAAATGGAGCACCACTTGGCTCTGTTCCAAGGCCATTTTTTAGTTTATCTGGTGGTTTTCTTGCTCTTGTACGTCGTTTTGTTGGATGTTTTGAATCCCTTAAGATTGACTTATATCATATTTAAGAAGCATGTTGACTGAAAACAATCTGAAGTACCCAGGAGGCTGACAAAGGTCCTGACTACTAAGCAATATCAATATCAAGTTGAACAAGTTATTAAATTTTGGTTGATAAACGCAAGGTGATCGGGCTCATATATCAGCAAGAAAAAGTAAAATTAAAAAGCTTATTGTCCAAAAACAAGCTATAATATTGCAGACCTTGGAGCAATACTGAAGAGCACGCTGAGCAGGATCATGCCAGAAAATGTTGACTGATGAGCGCATATTGATGTATTGGTATGAATATTGAATGATAACTTACAACAGCAAGATAAATTAGTGCTAACTATCAAGTTAAAATCTAGAATGAATGGACTTGGGCAGTTTGACTATGCTTAGATGCTATGCGATGTAATGTGCATCAGGTACTCAGTGTCTGGCAATGAAACATGCGATCATTCCGTTGCTACTGGAGTAGAAAGCTTGGATCACTAAATCCACTTTATGTTTATTTTGATTTTTGATGTTAATCATCATCACTGTATTTCTTGAAAAAAGGATTGTAGTAAAATTGTCAATGTGACAATCCATGCAACGATGTGATCATATTATGTGTTCATAGTCATTCGTGATAGTCATTATTGGTCCAATATACAATGGCAAAGCTCTCAGTCTCAGCGTTTCTTCCTGTGGATGGTCGGCAGTGACTCAGAGCTTAGAAGTAGGTATTAGCTTTCTTCACAGGGCTGGGATAAAAAGTACTGAGGGTAATCTTCCACCAAGGAACTCTACTTTGACATGGTATGAGATGTAGGCACAAGTAGGTAGGTGCTCAGTTCCTATAGTCAGTAGTGAATGTTTAGTCGGGTTAGCTTAGATTAGATTGTTAGTTTTTTAATTTGCCAAATGTCCATAAAAATGTGACCTGAGCAATGAGCATACCTGAACCTGACTAACCTGACAGCTGACCTAACCTCAATCATCACACATATTTGCAGCCTACCAAGACCTGCATGGCAGTAGCACCCAGTTATAGGTAGGTACTCACCCTAACTCAATCTTACCTGCTAACCTTCAACTTGCCAAAAGTTAGCTCACATTGCCAAGCTGTGTCCAGGGAAACAGTCAACTGAGGAACTGGCTCATTGGGTGGCTGGTGTGAGTCTGTGCATTTAAAGTGTTTTTTCTCTGAAGCTGCTCTGCACTGCTGTATGTCATGTTAGATGCTCAGAAAATGTGGGAAATGATTACTAAGCTACTTTATGCTTTGTTAATGCTCGAGACATGAACAAGTACAGATCCTGCAGGGTACAGCTATGAGTTAGGTGCTAGGTGAGTATGTTATGTGAATGTGCTGTTCCCTGTTTGACTGTAAGTATAAAAACAAGCACAGAGTCACAGTTATATTTAAAGGAAATAGTTCACTTTTTAACATGGGTTTTGAACTGGAATAGCAGTTCCGTAGCTTGGGCTGAGACGAGCATAAATCAGGAGCTTTTACAGCCCAACGATCACCCTAGGCAAAGATATTCTATTTCTCGTCCCGAAAAGGTGTCTTGCGTTGAGGATGTGTGCCTTGCATATATTTCCATCCAGTATGAAAAGAGCATGGGTCCCGAAAATTCTTCAGAACTAGAGAAATTATCTACGAGAACTCTAGAGAAATTCTCGTACTGATCAATTAGGACATTCAGGGGAACATTATCAGATCGAGCAGATCGCCCAAATGCCGGTGGCTGCGATAATTTCTCTGTTTCTGAAGAATTTTCGGGACCCATGCTCTTTCATACTGGATCGCGTGTGCCTTACAGAAACTGAAAAGTTCTTCCTATCAAAATATAGAAAAAAATCTTTTGTTATAAAAAGGTTTTATTTTCTTTGCTGATTATTTTGAACATAAAAAATAATAATCGTTGCAAAAAAATAATTTCGTGAAAGTGAACTATTTCCTTTAATCTCCACATAAACATACAACAAAAACGGCCATATAGCCTAACTCCGACACACCACAGATAACTTAAGCCTTTGCAGGCACAAAATGTTTTGATTAACAGGACAGGTTTACAATATCCTCTGTCCTTGGGGATCTTGCTGCCAAGTTGAGGTATGAATTATGATGACTGAACTTCAGGATTGATCAACCTTTTCTTAGCCACTACTTATATACGAGAAAGACCAAATGCTTGTTTGTTTTGATTTACAGGACATGTATACATATATCCTCTGTCCTTGGGGGATCTTGCTGCCAAGTTGAGGTACGATGACTGAACTTCAGGATTGATCAACCTTTTCTTAGCCACTGCTTATAAACGAGAAAGACCAAATGCTTGTTTGTAAACTGCGTTGAAAATTTAATGATCCACCTTCAATTCTGACATGAAGGCACAAATGAAATAGTTCCCTCTCCTTTTGGATTACACAAAGCAAATAATTAATAATTTTAGTGGATGGACAAGAGCAATTAGCATAGCTTTCCCTCAGTTAACTTCTGGCACTGTTGATGAATTACACTGACGCTTATTCGCTTCATATTTTGTAACAAACGCGCTAAAACTGCAATATAACAGCACTATATGCTTCTTGACAAAATGCAATAGTATTAAAAATTTAGCCCTGATGGCATTCATTCTTGGTGGAAACGTAATTACAAAATATTTTGTAGTAACTATTAAATTCCGGCCGAAAACAGTGCACGGTTTAAAAAAATCACTCCAATGACGGTCCATTCTTGCGGTCCTGAAATCGCCACTATTTCCGGCCTCTCCAACGCAACTCGTTGTCCACGTAAATATGCAAAGCGTGAGGGCAATAGTCATCTTTAACTAAATTGCTGTTTAATCACTATTTTAGGAATTTTTCTCTTTATTTTGACAGCATATAGCACTATATAATTTTGATGGGCAAAAGTGAGAAGAAATCATGAATTTTGTGAGGTTCCCTGTTTTATTTGACTAGGAAAATAAACAAAAGTTGTTTGTTTTTATGAGAAGATCACATAAAAAAATAAAATCAGGGCATCATATCATAGCAGCAATTGCTTATCATCGATCTTTTAGCAAAAACTTTTAATAATGATAATAAAATAATAACAATTAATAGTTCATAGTTAAAAGTCAAGAATAGTTTTATAATGTCTATTTTTAGCAAAAATAGACATTATTTCTTACCTAAATTCGACCTGAGCAAAGTAAGTGTGCGGTCTTCCTGCACAGACCACCGGAGGGGAGATTCGATGCCAGTGCTGCCTATTTTAGCTGTACCTAGGTTCCGAAATCCGAAAGCTTGCCTGTCTGGCGGCAGTTCCGTTCACGGATCACAGCACTTCGATTAATAACAACTGACGAGAGCTCGCCGCCGCGCGGTCCCCAGTTGGTCCACATCCCTGCACTCGGCATTGGGTTAAGGGACTGGGACATGTAGTTCCATAGTCGAGAATCAGGAGCCACAGGAGCCACGTTCCGGAGTCTATCCGAGGTGCCCGGAGCCGGAGGCGGAGGCCCGCTGACGCCCGGCGAGTCTGGAGCTGGAGTCCGTCATATCACCCGATGAGTCCGTATGAGCTCGGAGTCCGTCTACCATTCGATGAGTCCGGAGCCGGAGTCGAGAGTCTGTCTGTCTATCGCCCGGTGAGTCCGGAATTAGGGTCCGTCTATTCCAAGGCCTTATAACTACGTATTTTCTATCGCCCGTTGGGTCCCAAGTCGGCGTCCGTCTATTGCCCGGTGAGGAGCAGCCTGTCTGGAATCTGGACTCTCGGAGTCTGGACGCGAGTAGGCTGGGGCGGCGCCGCGCCGGTCCCGGTCACCGCTGGAGCCCGGTGCTGACCGTGGCTGCGTCCGCTGCCGGCTGTATTCCGAGGTTCATTGACCCAGCCGAGCCGGTCGCGGCGTGCGGCGCGCCTATCGCAGCCAAGCATAGAGTTGGGGCGGGCGATCGACGGATTACATACACTGGTCCGCCGGCTACCGACCATACCGTGCAGTTGAAATTGACGATTTAACAGTTATATGTGATCTCACTTATTTAGTAGCATCTAGTTATCCCCGGACCCCGTAATTTTCTGAGGCGATAAAATGTTATATCCATCGAAAGCGAAGTATTTTACTTTGCCTACTGAGCAAATCTTATTTGACTTCCACTCACCACTGTCTATAGGAGTGGCAAATAATGAGAGATGCTCGGTTGTGTAGGAATAAAAAAGGAACGTACTATGGCCCAGTCCGACGTAACCGTCTACTAACGAAATGAATGGCCAGTTTCGGCAGGCGGTTCTTAAAAAAAAACCTAGAACATCACTTGGGAGGGATGAAATATGAAAACATAGGGTACTGACTACTGATGTCCCTTGCGAATGTCACTCGGAGAGCATTTAAACGACCCTTGCAATAAACGGATTACGGAAGGAAAATTAATGTGATGCAATATAACACGGATATGAATAGGTATCACGACTAGCCGCGTTTGCTATCGTCATACTACCTACAGAAAAAAAAAGAAACAGCAGCCGAATAATTGGACTTGATTGAATAATGTGGATAATGATGCCGCCACAAATAAATGAACAATTAAAATATTGTCGAGAATGTACCCGACATTCATCTCCCATTACTTTCTTCCCTTCCCTGACAAACATGGGTCGCTCGGCGGCCGGCCGTATGTGTCTCACCGGATGTTTGTCGCTGACTGGCGCGCCACTCAGGAGGTCAGTAGGCCCAGGTCCCGGCACTATCGCGGGCCGATCGCATACAAGACGGACCCTCCGACCGGCGACAACGGCCCACTGACGGCAGGGACTCCCGTGAACGCGGGACGGTGTTCGCTGGACGATGTTCTGTTCACATTGTTGGTGAAGCGATATACGAATGTGCATGTCATACACGTAATATCAATAAGTGCATCCGTGACAATAAGTGGTAGCTTGTTAAGCTGTGACTGGCCTACCGTATTTATTTCATTGATTTAAGTGCATGCACATATGACAAGTAGAAATTATAGGCACTTTAACGTAGCTGCTTACTTGTTTGATATCACTGCTTTGACTGTCAGCCATTTATCTTCCTATGTATGCTAGCCTTTTGCTCTTGGATAGCTATGGACCAGTAGCGGTGGAACACCTTAATTACATAAGGGGGGGGGGGCACTGCCGACTTTTGGTCCCATTCTTTCCATGCAACGCCCATAGGGCTAATGTTATTTGTTAAAATGCCAAAATCAAAGGGGGAACGGTGCCCCGGTGCCCTCCCGGTTCCGCCGCCTATGCTATGGAGTATGGACAACTATCTATATGTTGTGGCAGTTAAAAAAGATGAGCACTGCTATCTCTCCGTCCCGTCCATAGACAAACAGCAATTAAATGAAACGCTAAGCTGTAATTAGTGCCGGCAATAGCGGCTATTGCGTAATGTGTACGCTTTCTCCGATACTGTGCCGCAATGCAACGGTGTAGTGCGGAACAGTTCGATATATGTGAATGTGACAGTCGAACAATGCAGTGATCATGAGCCATTCTGGCGTTGCAGTCCCCAATCATTCTTTTGTGAGATAATGGCAGCGACGTGCTGGCACCTGGCTTTTGTGAATTGATTACGTCATTGTCCGTCCTTTTGGTATAGGTATACCTAGGTATACATTGTGATAACTAGGCCTGCATGGATAGGTAATATAATAAGCATTGCATTTGCGATGCATGGATTTTAGACTAATCTGTAGGCATGCTGTTGTGACTGAAGGTAGAAAAACGGTTAAGGATCCATATAATTAGAAAACGTCGACAATGATACCTGTTTTTTTCTTCAAAACGTTCCTTTCTTGCCTACATACAGTAATACGACCAGGACACTTAATCATTAAACAGGGCATCTATGGACGTAGTACACAGGTTGGTAGTTAGGTAGTTATATGACAGTTTATAATGCAAAAAAATGACCCAATATAGACATTAATATTGAGTATAATATACATTAGGTCATATTTAGGTCTATGAGCGTACCTACGAGCAGTAGGTCACTTAAACGTTTAGGTATCCATGTGAGCTATTATACTTAGTTGGGAAAAAAGATTGTATTCCAGGACGTTTTATCTATATTAATGCATTCTGCTATTAAAGGGACTATCCCACCTTTAACATGGGGTTTGAGTTGAGATAGCCAAGTTTGCGGCGAGGTTCAGAAACCACTATCTATCTAGGTTGCAACCCCCGCGGCCTCTTGGTGTTGAAGAAATTCGTTCCCTTCATTTGAAAATGGGCCTTGTGCAAGGCCCTATCTTCAACATGGAGCGACCGTTAGTGTGACGTCACCTCGTTTAGTCATTCTGATTTAGGTAAATGGGTTTGTTCGTTGAAAAATCGCTTAAAACTTGGTCTGAACTTTGTTGTGGTGCCTACAGAGTAAAAAGAATCAGCTTTATGACAGTAATGTGGCCTGGGGAAGGAGGTAATTTTGGGCTGTGACGTCACATATTTGAAAGTTTGTGTTTGGAATATGGGAAGCCTAAGATGTTTTTAAAGGGACCCTCCCACCTTCAAAAAAGTTAATGAATTGGCACGAAAGTGATGTCGCTCGGTTCAGAAAGAGCAAAAACGAATATCTACCAAATTTCATCGAAAAATATTCACCGGTTTTCAAGATATTAGACTTTTACTTTTGTTTACTTTTTGGGATCTCCGCTGTTCCTAGCGACTTTATTTGAAAGCGCGGCATTTGTTGCGCGCAAAGCAGCATATACCACCGCGTGCTACCAAACGTTTTAGTAAAAGATTTAAAAATCGCTACATCTCCGCTGACGTCACAAATTCTAAGGGGGCATACCAATGCACTAGCCCCTTAGAATCCGAAAACTGCAAGCACGGAATATATAGTCTACGACATGGAATGGACAAGATCGAGATTTCCTGTAACTGCCGAGTTTTTGGCGACCTGATGATTTAGTCGTGCGGATTCGCTGTGGTTACTTCCTTTACGAGGATGAAAGTATATGTATGTAGTTGCCAGACCTATAACTAATATGGGAAGGTGGGGCATAACGGGTTACCGGGGCAATATGAGAAGGTGCATTTTATTCTAATCAGGTGTTGCTGTCTGGAATCACTTCTGACAATTTAAGCTTCGCTCGTTTGCCGCCCTTTTCCGGTGGACGCCGGCGGGAGGCGGCGTTGCTGAGCATGGTGGGTAAGGTTTTTTTCATGGTGCTGATGTATTTTTCAACATTCGTTTGGTAACTTCCTAGGTGAAAATCCGTTCGAGTAGGTTTGTCATAGTCAGTGAAAGCAATGACTCTCGTCCTAGCCAACCTTTCGCTGCGATAGAAAGTTGCCGGCTGTTTTGATAAACATGAACGATCCTGCTCTATTGCCAATGTCCTTCGGGGGTTAAAACGGGTTTCCGGTATAGAGGCGATATGGGGCGGTGAATTTTACCACTTTTTACCACATTTACCCCATTTACGTGCCCAGAAGTGCTTTTTTGTTACAGTTAAAACTAGTTGCCTTTATTGGCCCACTCACGTTTCATAAATGCATTTAGAGGAGGGGTTGTGTTAAACGTTTCAAACGTTGTCATAATGTTTCTTCATTATAAGTTTCTTCATTACACAGGCACCGTGTATGTGCCTAATATATATTTTTGCTGAGATAAACTCTTTCATTTTCAGTAGCTTGGATCTTGGTTTAAGCGGCGAGTGCACAGGAACGTGCACCCAGCAGCCTGACACAAGTCCCAGATTTTCACCACGTCTTTTATCGTTTGTCGCAGTCCTCGAATGGAGTCGATGCTGGCGCCGCCACCGACCGTCCACCACTGCAGCCAGGCGTCGCTCTCCTGAAGAAACTGCATGTGTTCTCCCGCCGTTGCTGGATGGAGGCTGGATATCGCGCGTCGCTTTGAGCAGGGGTCGAACCGGGCGGAAGAGTTTAGCACATCGAGCAGGTCGTTGAGGCGCAGCAGGAGAGTAGCAGTCGGGAGTGCAGTGCGCGGGAGCTTGCCGTGGGTCGACTCGCATGCAATGTGATTGCTGCTGCTACTGTCCGGCTCATCACCTGTAGGGCATAGCTGACTTTTATTTTTCAAAGCTGTTTGGCCTGATGTGTTTCTGGCTTAGTTTTGGAGCAGCCCGTGAGAAAGAAGCGCATTCCAGTGCGTAGAGTGTTTCTAAATGACTCCAAGAGGCTACTTCACCGTCTACTTCAATATCGTATAATTTCATTAATGCATTTCGTATGCATTTGAAGATGTGAGGCACGTCATACAGAGCAGCAACCTCGTGCCCGTCCACGGTGAACAAGCCGGTTTCCGCAGCTCCGAGCAGTCTGTAGGTCGCCTGGTTGTTCTTTGACATGTCACAAGTTGTAGCTAGCACAGTGAATCCCGCTATTGTTGTTACACGTTGGACACACTGTGTTAACAGCTGCTGCTGCACAACGGCCTTGGTCGTTCCGGAACTCAGAAAGAAACCGATGGGCTGTTTCCAGCGTTTGGTGACACTGACGCCCTGCACCATCATGACCAAGGCGTGGTCGGCGCAGGCATTGGCGCGGCAGAGAGAGAGAGCCATGATCAATGAAGCCGTCGATGACGTCATCACCCCGCTGGTAGGCCAACCTTGGTTTCAGCTGCATTTCGTCGAACGAAATGATGCACAGCTTGTCCTTGGCACTTGCTCCGACGAACTTCTCTAGTTATGAGAGCCAAGATAGCGTCATGAAAGCCAGGTCGCATCTGTATTTTTTCCATCTTCCTCCGCAGAGTTCGAGGATGGGGAAGGACGTACCGTTCTTGTAGGAACCGATATGCCCTGGGACCAAGGCCATATATAATCCTGGGACCCTGAAAGTAGAGCGCGAGTGCTCGCACTTCCTCATCTTCATCAAATTTTAGACGAATTTCATCGAATTTCATTTAATTTTAGACCAATGTTAAAACTCTAATGCAATGAATATGTATAAATGCTGCCGTAACAATGTGTGCTAAAAGTTTCCAATAAAATATACGGTTACCATTTCAAAGTCACAGTCACAACTTGGCCCTTGAAGACGAATCATTCGACGATTGTTAAGAAAAAATGTATGAAATGTTAAGACCAGTATAACGCCTTTTGGGGCGAGTAACGGAGCGAGCGAGAGGGTGAACCTTGCACGTGCGAAATTTCGAGGGAGTACCTCCAACTGACTTGTGCGCGGCACCCTACTAACTGGTCTCTAGCGATGTGCCAAATTTGAGCACAATCGGCCCAGCCGTTCTCGAGATCTGGAAGCGGCACTCTGCACGTGCGCACGTGCAAAATGGGTCCCAACTGACTTGTGCACGGCACCCTACTAACTGGTCCCTAACCGTGTACCAAATTTGAGCGCCATCGGTCCAGCCGTTCTCGAGATCTGGAAACGACCCCTGCACGTGCGCACGTGCAGCAGCACCCCAACTCTGGCACATGGATATGCAGTGCCTAGTGGGTGCCTACCTACATGCCAACTTTCAGCGCAATCGGCCAAGTAGTTACCGAGATATTGCAACAATTACAAAAGTGACACCTCTTCGTTTTGCACGTGGCACGTGCATAAGGGGTCACCCACATGCATCGGGAATAGTCCAATACTTGGTAGAAGGAATGAAGCTACCCTACAAAAATTACCGCATGTAAATCGGTCAAGTGGTTGCTGAGATATAAGCCTCGCAAAAGCGTCCGCACGGCCGGCCGGCCGGCCGGCCGGCCGCTCATACTCAGAAATTTCCGTTATTCTACGTAAGACTCCGCTCGCTTCGCTCGCTCCGTAATAATATATGAAAATGTAAACCCACGTGAAAAGAAATTCATCCGCATCCTCCGGATCTCCGGATATTCATCCGGCAAAATCCTTGATTTTTGGTTACACACGTGGCAATGCTAATCGAAGCTCCTGTCCATTCCATGTCGTAGACTATATATTCCGTGCTGCAAGTTTGAAATTCCATATCTCCGAATTAAAGCATTTGTCGGTGTTGTGAGTGCCCAAACCGGTATTTGCAGGCCATGGCCACCAATTTGGCTATCTCAACTCAAAACTAATGTTAAGGTGGGAGTGTCCCTTTAATGAAAAATAAATGCCAGAACCGTGTTCCTGGTCATCCAATCTTTAAAGTCGGGCACAATTTAACTGGTTTTAACAACATTTTAGAAGGTGGGATAGTCCCTTTAATTAACATTTAGGGACGTTTATGTGGCGATTAGGCAATAAACGACTCTAGTTGAATTGCAGCGTATTAGCAAACTGTAACTGGCTCAAGTGCGAATTGCTATCGGCCCTGCCCCTGCTCTTTAGTGCTACGGCCTAACGGGCGACTTTCTACTGTGTTTACAGAGCTTGAAAGCAGTCGAAGCATGTTTTGGACCAGAATTCCTTCTGTTTCCCGCCAAAGGAGTAATCTACACGTCCAACGTTTTTTGCTTTTTTGTAGCTGAGTAGGTTATCGTGCATAACATAGAGGTCGCGTGCCCATATCCAACGACTTAAAAGTGGTCTATGCCGATTACTACTGTTCCTTATGACGGTTCACTGCCCTGCTTGATTGCTCCGCTGAAAGTATGATTTTATTATACCTAATAGGGATTGGTAGAATTGGAACACCCGTATAACACTGTATAGCTCTGCTACAGCATTGATCGACGGACAAATACATAAAAAGTAGGCACAATTGACGGTAACGGATCTTGTTGGTATCCACACAAAACGACTAGTGAAAATACGACATTGTAAAAATGCGTATGAAATATGATGAAAATATGTGACTGACTGATAGCATAATATACCGGTCCCTTATGGTCCTATATTTATATTCAGCGACGACAGCGGCTATCGGCTAGCAGCCAGCGCCGTGACGTGCCCGGCGGCGTTGGAGACCGTCAGCCGCCCGTGGCCGGCCGGTAGCGTCATTTTTTGTCCGTCTGCCCGGCCTGGATACAGGCGAGAGGTCAGTGACCCTCACTCCCAGCACCATAACGAGGTGACTGGTTCATGGTCCGTCGCTGAACACAGGCCGACGCGATGGGTCACATAACATAGAAAAAAAAACTGGTCATCCCGCTGGTGACTGAAGGTGAGTCTATTGACCATTGGAGCTCACGTGTGCGCTCACGCTGTTGAAACACATGCAAAATTAATTGTGAACAATAAGCGCGCAAGCATCAAATTCAATATGGTTGTTGTTGTGTATAAGCCAGGTATAGGGCTCGGACCCCATAAATAATTTCAGTACTTTTAGATGAGAGAAAATTAAGCCCAAATAGCAAATTTCATATCATCTTTGTCATTTTGCACTTTGCAGCACATTCAGTGACATACACATTCACCACAGACCTTTGTGCCATTCAGCTCGTTTACATTACACAAGTCGCACTTGTTTATTAAAAAGAAGCCAGAGCGCAGAAGAACAGACACAGTGTAAGGGCGCGGGGTCATTGTCCTGCGACACAGGCACGCACAGACGGTTACGAAAGTAGCTAACACTGTTTCATCACTGCTTAGGATCTTGCAAGTCCAAGAAGGCGAGACGGCAGGCAATAAGATCGATTTATATGCAGCTTATAAGTAAAAAGGAGCAAAATAGTGAACTGTTTACTTGCTGTGTAGATAATAGGTATGTTTGCCTTGTTTTGTAATTATCGATTGGGCCGCGTCCCCGATCTAACCATCTGCCGTTTCGCGGGCTTTGCTCTGCCAGGTGCTCTGCCTTTGTTCCCTATCGGCGCCAGATATGGATGACGAGTCCGATTTCGCAGCACGTCGCCTCCGGGTGCCCTGTCCTGTTCGCGAATCGGTGGACTGCCCTGACGTAACCCCGCGCCAGCGCCGGCGGACTCTGCAACTCGTTTTTGCCGGCTCTGACCTTGACTTTGACTGCGAGCGAGTCGCGTCCGGACGGTAAACACAGGCGGTGAGCCACCGCCACGCCGCGGGCGAGCCGGGAGAGCGCGAGCGCGCCGGTCGCCACCGTTCGCGCTTCAGTCATCCTCCGACCGCCGGTGGGGGACGACGCGCCTGTGCGACACCGCGAGTGGGCCAGACAGCAGTGGTGGGTCGCGCCACAACACAGAAATAGACGGGCATCGGAGCCAGCTGTGACCGGGACGGAACGGCTCAGACGACCGGCGATTTGGCGTCCGCCCCGTCAAGGTCAGCTCAGGTCAGTGCCGCGGGAGCGCTATGTCGGTGGGACGGTGGGGTCGAGGACCGCGGCACCGCCAAGTGGTCCAAGGTGACTTGTTGGAAACTCTACGCCGCCGCTCCTCAGCTATAAGTGGGTCTGGGGCGACCGCGTGCGTGTCGCGTGGATACACTGAACGAAATGACTGATTAGAAGAGTACAACATTGTTTTTCGGTGTGCCACAGACAATGACAAGGATAGTCAACTGTGTGAGATGTCTCGACGCCTTTATATTTGGAGTGATCTGTGATTGATTTCTTCTAATCGGAAGTTGTGTAGCGTCCGCGACCTACCACACTTCTGAAGAGGTCCGTTGATTATTTGTCAAACGTCGAGTGGCGGGCCAAACCCGTGCCATTGCATTTGTCACGGTCCGACCACCCTTTAATAACTGATTTGTTATCTACCTATGCATTTTGCATTTTACATTTATCAGCAGTCTTTAGGCCAAATGAGTCGAAGTCTCCCAATGCCTACACTTGTTCTGCTTTCGCATACGTTACGGGTTTCGTAGTCGTACACGTTACGTAAACGGTTTCGTATATATCGTTTACATTTTTTTCCTTAGCAAGAAGCCGGAAAGTTCAAAACTTATTATCGAAGCTGAACAGGACAACGCCTATTGATAATTCCTTGGCTTTCTTATCCGCAAAAAAAAAAACAAATAAACCGTCTATTGCTTGTTTTGGAGACTCACGGTCCCCTATACATAAGAAAGATCGTATTGAATAAGCGTGCACCAATCACCTTTATTAAACGTGCATGTTCGTAAGAACGTGCTACTTGAAACGTTCGACTGTGTGGACAATACGATAAGATAATATACAGGCTACAGCTACCTACCCCTATTATCAACAACGCTGGAAGTTCTGATCTCTGGGAAATTTGTGAACTGGTTTACGGCATACCGCAGAGCCCCGGATGTTTGTAAATCGGGGAGACGATGCACTCTCAGCACCGTTCAATGGTATAACACATCCTGAGCCGCGGCGAGCGCGCTAAGTCTGCCCCTCAGCTGATCGTGTGCCCCGACAGAACCGCCGAGATGTTTATGTAGTTACGTAAGATTATCAGGACGCTGCGATCATCATTTCAAGCTAATTTCCGCATGACGATCACGGAGTGCATCGGCCATCGAGGCCTCTGGAAACGTACTAATCGAGGCAATCAAAATATTTACCGACACTATCGACTTCGAGGCATATCCATCCATGTCAAACCGAGTCTCCCAGCCCAGTATGCGTTTACACAAAGGGTCAGTGTGATTGGGTCCCCCTATTATATAGGCATGTTTCTAGCAGTTGACGCAGAGCGAAAATTTAACGCAACATCTCATAGTTTTCGGTCAGTGTCAGATTGACGAGGTGACTTACCTGACGGAGGAAGCTCGCTTATAATAACGCTCACGCTCACACATCAACACAACAGGGAGTCTATACCTTGCATTTTGAACTGGCCAACCGATACAGCGTCTGACACTGCTTACTCCGAACCTGCGAAATTTTAAATGCGTAAATGGATGGAGCACGAAGGGCATGACTCATTTGCACACCAGTCACCACACAAAGTCATATCGTTCCGTCGACCAATTTGGTGCTTGAGAGTCGTGACTCACTGCTCTGGGCGAGCAAAGAAATGCGCATATAGCTACAGAGGACACCGCCGAGGGCTGTTGCTAGCGCAGATATCGAGTCCTACATGGTGATGCAATACTTTGCCGGACGCTGCCAAACTGGTCACACTGCTTGCGATGCATGTGCTCTCAGACCCGCTGTTTGGTAGTGTCCTCGGTCCAGTGCGGTGTCGAGGTGCGGCCAGTATAATAGGATCTGATGTTTCTAGATCGTGTTCTGTGCTAGCCGCACAGTACCCGCGGCGCTTTATGCGCTGTGGCCTTCGCGCCGCTTTGCCTGACCCAGTGCGGTTTTTGGTAAATGGTAATCAGCCCAGTGAGACGGGGATTATTTGTTTTTACATTTTTGTTAAAACCACTTCATGTCACTGCCGTGGTACAGCGCCATGAAACTCAATTCAACACCCTTGTATGTCTAAGCAAAGGTCACTCGGGTCTCGGATGGTGGGATGTCATTAATTACCACGCAGTTTGTGTCCTCTTGTTCCAGATATCATCGCCGATCTTCTCCGTTAGTGTGGGCCTCCTTGGTGCACCATCTCAGTGGAGCTTAGCTCGGTCATCGCCAGCGTCCCTCCTGCAGTCCCGCCGGCCTGCCCGCTGTCTGTATGGCGATGACGGAGGTGCTGAGCGGCGGCCGGGGCGGCGGCGGGGGCGGCGGCGGCGCGCTGGACCGCATGCTGCTGGCGCCTGTCCACCTGCTGCACGCCATCACCAGCAACGACCAGCTGCGGGCGGCGCAGGCGCTCGAGTCCGGCCTCGACTGCGACCACCGCTTCAACTACGGCGCCGCCATCCGGCCGGCCGTCAACATATGCGCCGAGAAGGGACACACCGACATCAGTGAGTTCAGTAGGGGAGACGCTGGGGACCTGGGAGGGACACACTGACATCAGTGAGTATCATTTGGGGAGGCAGCTGGGAGGGGAGGCAGCTTAGAAGGGGCACACCGACATCAGTGAGTACAGTCGGGGAGGCAGCTGGGGACGTGGGAGGACACACTGACATCAGTGAGTACAGTCGGGGAGGCAGCTGGGAGAGGGAGGGGGCAGCTTAGAAAGGACACACAGACATCATGTGAGTACAGCGCGGGTACAACCTGAAAGGTAGCTAGGAGGGACGCACCGACATCGGTGAGAATACGGCAGTGCGGTTGCACTACAGCCAGCTCACTAGCCTACTAGACCCACGTGGTAGACGTGGTCTAGTTATGTTTAGCCCGGAGACACGAGCACTGAGCGGTACGCATAAATACCTTTGTATCAAATGTCAACTCATCAGAGTGAATCGCCGATATATCCCAGCATATCCAGTATCCCAGCATATCCAGTAACACGAACCCTTCAAACCCTCCTTATCTCTAACGGGGCCGGACTCCAATGGTGGACCCCGAGCAGGCTGCGGCTGCCAGTGGTCCCCGCGCAGACGCGTTTCGAGGAAGCCCGCAGTCCCTCGCACCCTCCGTCCGCCGGCGGCACCGCTGAATTCTGTACGCACCGGTATGCTGATGCGCTCGCACGGGCCGCCGGCCATGAATCGAGCAGCTGCACAGTGCACACTGCACAGTGCACAAGGCCAGAGCCGGCGTCTGGAGCCGGCGGGCTCCCTGTACCGGGTGGCTGCACCCCATGGTGACCACCCGGTACCTACCTACTGGGCGACACTGGCAGGTGGGCCCGGTGGGAGCGACTGATAAGCACTGGCCGACTCCGCTTCCAGCAGCCAACAGTGACGCCGGTATCTAAGGGCAGCTTTATCTGCCGATACCAAAGTACTTTGACATTTAATAACCGCCATACCTGCCAACACCATTATACCAACTGACGTCAACGTAGAGCAGAGCAGGAGCCTATTCGCATTAAATCGAGAGAGTCAGAGTCAGAGACTCCATTTGCGCAATCCGCGTGACTCATCGGGAACTTCCCCGCCTATTCCCTTCCACCTGCTATTTGCTCGGCACAGTGTTATTCTACCCGTCGGCTCCCATCTCTTGTGCTTACGGTGCCGAGTTCTAGGACGTCACGGGAAATTCCCTACGCTTCAGCGAATACGTGGCAAGGAGCCACGTTAATAATAAGAAGTTGATCATTGATCGGCGACATCCCGATGGGGCATAAGTTCACTGAGTGTGTATGGTGGCAGGAGCAATAAGTACGCTCGTTATATAATACGTTATACGTACGGCAGTACGTTCCAAGTACATTCGTTATATACTGTAAACGTTATATCCTTGACACTTGAAGGACGACCTAGTGTCATACCTATACCATATCCGTCCGGTCATATTCGAGCCAGCTGCACAGTGGAGGTAAAGCAAGGTCAGTGTGACATCCTCAACCGACTGACTACGTCATGACAGCCTTGCCGCGAATATTCATGAGCCTCAGCGCTGTAATGTGATGAGCCAGCATGTACTTGCAGTTTGCATGGTCTAGTCAGGTGCGGTGCCGTTTTCCAGTGAATGATGTTTGTGTTTATCTTCGCGACTTGCATGGTCACTCAATAAGCTGCTAATTCGTTATAATAAAATTGCCAACAAAATTCTGTGAAGCACAGGTGCTTATAAACTTCCATCGTTGGACGTTGCATTGCATTTGCTTATTGCTATGCCTATTTATGCAAGGGATCTTAGTGTAGTGAAGCTTCTCCGAGGGAGTAAGACGTAAGCGGTAAGTAGGTAATCGTCTCCCACCAGCAGACCGCGTTCATCTGTATAGGTACTTCTCTTTAGTCTGAGTGCACACGGGAGCAACTGACGTTTGCTGCTGCTGCGATCTTTACAGACAACTAGGGGTAGCGTAGCGTAGGGCGTATACAAACTGTAACACATTTTTAGGTTCTCTCCGACCATTGCGCAGTAACTAACTTAATAGCTACGCATCGTTTCTGCTATGCTCCGCTCGCACTCTACATAGTTAAGCTGAAGCTGCTTCTTCTTTGTGCCGTCCTTTTTGTTATGTATGCTGCGGTGCACACTGCTCCCGGCTGACGGCTCTGATAGTGGAGCTGCTGATAGCCGTATTTTCTACGTGTGCGCGCCGAGCCGACAGTGAAGCTGCTGTTCACCAAATTCACTCTGTGACGCTCCGACAGTGAAGCTGCTGTTAACCGTCCGTACTCGCTCTGTGTACCCTGACACTTGACAGTGGAGCTGCTGTTAACCGATCTCGCTCTGTTTGCTCAACAGTGAAGCTGCTGATTGCTCGCGGCTGCTCGGTGAATCAGCTGGACTCGACGGGCCACAGCCCGCTCCACAGCGCCGCACTGCTTGGTCACACGGCTGCCGTACGGCTGCTGTTGAAGCACCGCGCCGCGCCCAACACGCGGAACGCACACCGGCAGACGCCGCTGCACGCCGCAGCCGACGGCAACCGGCTCGGTGAGAACAGAGGGAGATTGGAGGGAGAACGGAGCTTCACCTGAGTGTCAGGAGCAGGAGAGACGGCTCACTGAGGGTCAAAGTGCTCTACCTTGGAGTCACCGGGGCAGGGTAGACCAAGGAGCTGGAGCTTGACCTGGGGGTTACCGGGGCAGGGACTGAGAGGACTGTTCGGCCTGAGGGTCACTGAGGGAGACGGCTCATTGGAGAGCAGATGAAGGCGGCTCGGCATGTGGGTCGCCGGAGCTAAAGAAAGACGGAGGACGGGACTCTGCTTGAGGATCGTCAGGGCAGAGATCAGACTGGCTCAGTTTGAGGGTCGCCGGAGTACGAATACGGGGAGGTGGGTTTGTTCTGACGGTCGCCGCCCGCAGGTATGGGAATACGGCTTGGTGAGAGGACAGAGAGCCGAGAGGGACGGTTAGGACTTAGGAGGAGAGGAGATAAGAAAGCATACTTTTAACCCGCGCCCTGCTGGGGGGGGGGTGTTTGAACACCCCCCCCCCTTGTGGTTTTTCGCATATATCTCAAAAACGGCGGCGCGGAGCGCCGCCGTTTTTGGTACACCTTATCGTACATCAATTCTACATATGTTGTGAAAATTTCAGACCAAGGTCATTCAAGGTCAGGTCACCAGGTCACTTGAAGTGACCTCACCTCATAAAAAGTTTCAATGTCTGTCATAGCTACACCGAGTGACCGATCGCTTTGAAACTTTCAGCGATTGCTAAGAGCAATAGCATGTACAAAATGTATATCTCAGAATTTTGATATCGATGACCTAAGGTCAGGTCAATTTTGCGACCTCCCCATTATAAGTCAATGGGAGAAAATTGAAATGCGCCTCTTTTGGACAAAAGACATTATAAACACTCCCAAACACCGAATTACAAGTGGTTCAGACACACTGAGCATGAAAATGGTGTCCGTGACCCTTGTTTATGCCCTGAGGTCATCTTAGGTCACGAATGGTATCTAACAGTTTTTCGCAAATAACTTTTGATAGAGGCATGCTAGAGCGATGAAAACGCCTTAGATGTGTTCAGCTCGACGATACGGATCGACTGATATGCAACATGACCCTTTCCGGTCAGGTCATGACCTTGACCTGAGGTCAAATTTTCAAGTTGACCTTTCAAGGTCAACTTATAGTTCATTCGATGCGTCTTGACGAGAGGAACACAATGCCGGTAAAAGTAAGCTCGTACAAGGCTTGGGTCAAAAGTTATTGCAGAAAAACTGTTTCCGAAAAAATCGGCTATTTTTGCAATTTTTGCCCCCTGCAGGCAAAACCGTTGACGTTAGGTCAAATCTGAGAACATTAGTCAGAAAGGGCTTTAATAGGACTATCGAATGCGCTTTTCCGCGGCGCTGTAGCTCTATTGGTTCTCGAGTTATGCATTGGCTTCTTGGAAATTTTCGACATTCGACCTGGAAATCGGCGAAATTTTGCCTTCAATGACCTCTGGTGACCTGACCTTTGACCTGACCAAAAAATTGACCGAAGTGATTTCGTCATTATTTTTGACGTTCTTTCGAACGCCGTTTTCCGCGTATCGCTACGTGGCCCAGGAGCCGAGTTACAAGGGGGGTGTTCAAACACCCCCCCAGCAGGGCGTGGAAATCCAGGACCCCCAGCCGGGCGCGGGTTAACGAGGGGCCGGGAATCGTCTCAGAAAAGGACGGTTACAGCAGATGGACAGATGATTGGGGCGTAGCGCAGTCCACTGGGCAGCGGAGGATGGTGACTGGTGAGCATGGATACAGACAGAGAGACGTTGACATGGGAAGTAGAAACGGAGGAGTGCGGTAGATAAGAAGTATTTGCTTACATTCTTGAGGTAGGTGTATCGGTGACATAGTACTCAAAGTACGGTAGTACTTCCGTGGATACCGCAAATGGCAACAGGATCGATGACACGTTTCCTGAGCATAAGTACTTATAAATACTCGCAAAGGTACTTTGCGTGAGATGAGATGCGTTTGCTAAATTCGTTGACACGAACCTTCTGGTTTTGTGCCACTTGTGCTTAAGCTTCATATTTGACTAATACGTTCAGATGAACCGGGGCGCTCGGATCAAACAGAAAGTCAATTAGGAATTAGGAACAGAAAGTCAATTATCGATCAGACATAAATACCATGACTATCCGAAGAGGATTACAAAGTAAGAAGATTATCGGTCAGATTGCGGTGTGCTTGAGTATGGAGGCGTGGTTATTTTCAACGATACCAAATTGGGACGAATTCTTGACCTCTATAACGAAGCTTCAGCTAAGCGTCACCGTGTGATGTCTCGTATCATATCCATCCAGAGGAGATTGCCGCCATGGTATCAGCCTCCTGTACCTATATTCGGTCTCTAATTCTCTTCCCTCTCTTTGTTTTCACTAACGCCCTCTCCCACTGACCGCCGGCAGACATCACCCGCCTGCTGCTGGACGCCGGCGCCGACCCGAACGTCTCGGACGCCAGTGGACGCACACCGCTGATGAACGCCTGTGCGCGCGCCAACCACGACCTGGCGCTGCTACTGGTTCGCCGCGGCGCCTCTGCCGCCCCGTGCGCCAACTCGCACGACTCGGCGCTGCACCTGCTGTGCTCGAGCCCGCCGCGGGCCGGCTTCGCCTACCTGGACTCGCTGCTGCTCACGGAGTTGGTGCGCGCCGGCGGACGTCTGGAGAGCCGCACGGCGCGCCTCTGCACGCCCCTTCACCTGGCGGTGATGGCCGGTAACGTGGCCGCCGTGGAGGCGCTGCTCGAGCTCGGCGCCGATCCGTCGGCCGTTACCGACATCGGGCAGAGCGCCGTGCTGCTGGCGGCGCAGGGCGGCCGCGCAGAGCTGGTCCGCACGCTGCTGCGGCGCGGCGCCGACCCGACCGTCTCTGACGTGCTCGGCCGCAGCCCGCTGTCCGCCGCTTTCGGCACCCGGGGCCGCGAGCAGCTGCTGGAGCTGCTGCTGGACTTCGGTCTGCGTCCAGCCCCGGTACTGCTGCAGCGTCCGCCGGCGCGCAGCCCCTCCGACCTCTGGCGGAGACTGGCCGAGGCGGCCCGCCAGCCGCCACCTCTCAGCGCCCTCTGCCGCCGGAGCGTGCTGGCGGAGCGGCGTGGCCCGCACCCTCCGTCCGTCTCCCTGCTGCCGCCCAGTCTGCAGCGCTACATCGAGCTGAGGGACCGGCCTGGCACTGAGGAGTCCTCTGCGGCCACCACGGCCGTGCGCACCGTGGCTGCACATCGACGGTGACCGCACGAGACGGACAACGACCGAAAGCTCAGCGAGACGGACGAGACGGACGACGGAACTGATGTGAAAGGAACGATGTTTTACCCTAACGATGACCGAAGGAGAAGGTGAAGAGGGCGAATGGAGAGGTCTTCTCCCTTTTTGCCGGTTTTTACGTTGAAGCGTCAACAAGGAACGGAGAACTGTGGAAAACTGACGGAATTCAAATACTTCCCGTCCTACATCTTTTCTTCGAATTGTTAAGGCCTGGCTACACTATGCGTTTTCTGCGTGCGTTTTTTGCGAGTTTGCGTGATTTGCGTAATATCGTTCTAGAAAAAAGTTATTAGTAATATAACTTCTTAAATAATTATCTAAAAATTAATAAAACTTTAATATTAATAAAAAGTTTATGTGAAAAACTTATAACAAAAACGTAATGTCGTTTCTTTCTATAGAAGGATATTACGCAAATCACGCAAACTCGCAAAAAACGCACTGAGAAAACGCGTAGTGTAGCCAGGCCTTTACAGTTTGAGGCTGCGACTAGCGAAGTAAATGACGCTTCTTTTGAGCGATGAAGGCTTTCATTAACTGACTCGTCTGGCATAAGGACGATTTTTTTTTTTGTCCGTCATCCCGAGCACTTAAATGTTCACCTACTACCCTTATTTATGTGATTCATCTGGGCATCCGTTATGCACAAATGCGATCTCATTATTGAAAAGGGTGTTTTATAAACAGGAACGCTGACATGAAAATACAGTGGAGCTATTTTTGCCTCGGTTGAGGACGAACCGCCACTTAAAAAAACGTTTTCAAAGCGAGGATCTGGTACTGCTTGAACAACAACAGATGCGACATATCCTGCTTTCTGGTTGCTAATGGAGATAAGACAGGGACAAATGTCAACTCTACAAGTAAAGTGTATGCTGTATGTCTACGTGTGTAATGTGTATGTAATGTATGTAAGTATGTATGCCTGAATTTGGATGCATGTATGTAAGCATGCTGTATGTGTTTGTCGGAGGGAAGGTAAAAAAAGTGATGCTGGGAGAAATGGGTTAGATATTTGCTATACCGCGCGCCGATTTTCCCTCACGATGCCTTGGTTGGTGCCGTTAGTATTTATTATTACTGTATGCATCCTGGGCATTAGTGTTGTAGCCGAACGTCAAAACTGTACCTACTTAACGAGTCTCTCCATGGGAGCATTGATATCGCCTCACTGACCACTGACCAGTCCTTTGGACTGATAAATGCTGGATAAATGTGCAAAGGAAAGAGCAGAGAAGGTGGTCAGCAAGAAAACAGCGCGCTTTAACTGTCACTAATGCACCCGAGGATCTCCATGTTGGTATTACTATTAGTTTGTAAACTGTACCTCATGCTATACACGGCGAATAATAAACTTTTAAACATCGGTAAACGGCGTTGTGACTTGTAGTGACTTTGACCAGGTGCCGCTAGCTTTCCCTGTTGGGAAAGCTAGCAGAGTGCAGAGAGCAAAGTGCGGAGCAGAGAGCCGAGTAGAGACTAGAGAGAGCAGAGCAGAGAGCAGATTGCAGACTAAGACGAATACAAAAAGTGGGAGAAAGTGACCACTGCTTGACCAAAGTAATATCCGTTATCGGAACTGCACGTGGTGGGTCAGAGGGTTTCCTTTTTTATGTACCTATCTTCCGCCTTCTTTCTCAATAGACTGATACGTATAGCTATTGCCACTGGTCAATTGCCACTTCGGCTGGTCGAAACTCGAAACATAATGATAGAAACATCACCAATCCAATCATGACGGGGACAGGAGTCGACAGCTAACACGCGTGTCCTTACGACCAGGAGTGCTCCTTTCGCTCCCCTATATGCCTCATTGGTAACTTCATCTCGGCAATGCCGCCTTGCTGCCAATTTAGCGTTAATTTCTGACGCCACAAACCCGATCAGCAAAATTCCTTCAGAATTCAGGATCAGCGAAATTTCTTCAGAATTCAGGTCATGAAAACAGCGCAACGAAGCATTACGGGCAGAATTGGACAGAGTGAACACTTTGCAAGTAGGTACTTCCTGAAACGACAGCGATAAAAAACGAACACGAGTCATGGGTAACGTGCACATGTGCTTACAAAAAAATAGACGAGCTTTCATTTACCCGTTGGGGGGATTTCGGGTTGCTTTCGCGGATAAAATTTTCTCAAATGAAAATTCACCGAATTGAATCCCTGATAGTTACGCATTTAATCAGCCAAGCACAAGCAGATTCACTTAATGGCTGTAGTCTTAAAGTTCTAAAAAAACTGACTCCACGTAAATAGGCAATTAACATAAGAATAAACGTTCATTTAACAACAAACTTCCAAATCATGTATATGATATTAAAGATAATGGTCAGATTTCTTTAACGTCGAGTAAAAGCCATTTGATCATTATGCTTTTTAGGAAAAGTATCGTAACAGTCGGTGGAAAAGGATGAGTTGTCCCGCACCGTTCACAGAATTGATAATTGACTCACATTTGATGGGCGAAAAATATCATATAGTGTATAACTGATGTGTTAAACGGTCTCTTGAAGCTACAGCCAACGATTTATTACAACAAACTTGAGAAAGTTCAACAATTAAGACAAAAATACTTTTAAAAGGGTTTGTGTGCATTATATACCTACCTTCTTACCTACCCGCTCGTTCAGTATAAGACGTAGGGGAAGGTGGGGTAAGACGGACCAGCCAAGGTTTGAGGCCGCATATCTTGCTACACTGCTCTCGTAATTCATATTATTTATAGTCTTCGGAATGCTCAATCCTTCCTCTGTTGATATGTGTAAAGAATAAATTTCAAATTAAAGACATCTAGGTGGTGGATGCTCTTAAAGAGGGACATGTCAAAAACTCAGACAAGAAAAAACGTGGGGTAAGACGGACCACCCAGCAGTGCCTGCTATCCGTTCATGTGTGTTACACTTCTGCTCTGTACTCTTGTAAGAAAAAGTAACCAGACTGGTAAAATAACAAAATGAGCCTTTATTCTTTACTCATGTGTGATGGAAGTGCAGCTAAAAGCTGGGAACATGTGTGTTGATTGTCGTTTGGCATGAATGCATGCTAACTGAGCACTTGCATGCATGGCTCACATGCAAAAAAGACTCTTTCCTGAAAAATTAGCTTACTTAAACTTGTGTCAATGTTTTGGAAAAGAACTTTCCACATGCAGGGTTCAATGGACCACCACAGGGTAAGATGGACCACAGTGGTCCGTCTTGCCCCAAATCTAAATTCTGTCATTATCATGACGTATATGTCAAATGGCCCAACATTGCAAAACCTTGCCTTTCTTAAAGTGTGACTATAACTAAGTTTATAACTTTGTTCTTCACAGTTAAGTGCAAAATAGAAACTAATCATGCAAGAAAGGCGCCATAATTGAATCACCCGTAGACCTCTTATATTAGATCGGTTTGACGAAAAACAACATTTTTCTCAATAACTCAAAAGCTATGCATCCTAGCAGCATGTGCTCAAGGTGGCCATTGTTACGAAGGAAAACAAACATAGTGAGTGCATAAAGCAGTAAATACCAGCAGCGGTTTAGCCGGGAGGGCTGGTGGTCCGTCTTCTTGCCCCGCTGGGCCGTCTTACCCCACCTTCCCCTAACTGTATGCCTACAATAATTGTTACACCGAGATCATCCAACCACAGGAATGTCAGCTGTCTCAAAGGACATATCTTATAACTCAGGAGACACTGACCTTTCAAGAGGTACGATGAACAATAAACGAACTCGTAATACGGCCAGCGGTTGTTACACATTACAGCGCGCTGCGTGCATTGCGGAACAGTATCACGAGCTGAGTGATGCTGTTCCGCAATGCACGCTATACTGGAGGAATGGTGCTTCAGAGGACGGAGGCTAGTCACAGTGGGTAGCGTAGTACGCTTTTACAAAGATGAGGGGGGGGGGGCGTGGGGGAATGAGGGAGGACGGTTCTTCCAAACCGGGGGACAACAGCCAGCAATATTTTACCGCTCCTTTCAGAGAAACGTGGCAAACACATTGTGTAAAATTGAACAGAGCAGAAGACAACACGAGCATCGTCTCAGCCCTCAGGTCTGTACTAAATAAGACGTACGTAACAGAGCTTAATTGAATAGAAAAATGCTGTTCTAAGATGCTACGGGTCTACGCTATCTCCATTGGACAAAGTTGCACACTGTGCCTAAGCAAACACTGTATTACTTATTTTGTATTATTGTAGGTATTTGTCCTTGGCGCAAAAGCGGTACTCAAACGGCATCCATTACCTTCGGCTGACGTATTACGTTAGCAAACCGGCGGCACCGCACGAATCATGTGTAAGACTAGAAATTGAAGCATGGAGCATAGTGTGTAATTAGTCCAGCGTCGGGTACCTTCTATTTTGTGCTGTATTGGGTCGTCTAATATGTGTGCTTATTGCAAAGCAGCCAATTAAATCTTAACGTGAACATACACATTCGTGAACATACACATAACTTATACCTATGTCCATATCCAAAGCAGCCTCAGTTATTAAAAAGCACATGTATCTTAAAGGTAGTGTGCCACCTTTGAAAGATTTCCCATTTTATTTTTCCTAGGATTAGAAGCTTCTGTTTTTACCTAATATCGCAAAAAAATCAAAAATGGGCCTGGAATAGTGCCTTTTTCGCCTAAAAGTTTATCGGTTTTTAGATATGTATAACAACTGTAGTGGGCTCACCTGCAAACAGGCGTCGGGCAACAATCGCGAATGCGGCGCACTTGTGACAATAAGCAAAGGTCATTATAGTGTTACGACCATACGACGTACGGGAATGAGTTATCAGCTGTCTAATCGTAGACAACACAATGTCGAGCCTTAAACTGTAAGCCCGTATTGGTATTGTTTCTTTTATTTGGCTGTCGAACATTATTTATGGTTTGAAATATGATTTTATGTAAAATAATTGATATGAAAAAGCCGTCTTATAAGTTATGACCCCATTTCACCACACGCAAGTGGCAGAAATGACAATGATCAGCTGACGCATTTTTCTTGGCCGAAGTCAGAGCGCGCGGCCCGACGCACCACGCGTATTTGGAAATTCCGACCTCGACGAGCATCAGAAGCCAACTAACAGGCGTGTTCGAAACCGCAGGAGCTGATGATGAACGGGTTTATCGAAACTTGATTGGATGAGCATATCGGTAATAGCGATTTCAGTGTGTGCATTTATTGTTCATAGTGGTGTGAAATGTGGTTGGGGTACGACCGACAACCCGTCGGGGCGAATTTCGCACTGGGGTACTCAAAATTTGAAGAATTTAAGACGTTTCCATGAGTTTTGAAGGTATGGATAAGTTCTAAAAATCCGGTTCTCCTTATCTGGGCCATTAACTCCATACGGTCCAAGAAAGCTGGCACACTACCTTTAAATATGCGAATCGATGCATTTTGCTCCGTCCGCAGTGCGGCCCCATTCCTCCCCATGCTGACGGGGTGCGTGCTCGGCGGACCCCCGCACGTGTGGTCCGGCCGGTGCGCCGTTCGTGCCCGGGTCACGGTACTGCCGTGGCCCTGCTGAGACGGCCCTTCAGCCGGTATATAGCTGGCCCATCACCACACCACCGTACTAGTGAGCCACCAGCACCGTCACAGAACTGCAAGGTCGCCTCCCACCTCCGACATGGGGTGAGTAACTGCGGTGAGAGGGGCCGGCAGCTCAGCTTTGGGAGGGCTGGTGTTGAGCAATGCGCCATATACCTACCAACTTTGAGGCGATATCATATGGGCTTCTGTGATTATCCCTGCTCTGCTGCTTTATTCGTCGTACGTAGGTACATCATTCATTTGATAATTACATCGAGCAAACTTTGCTGCAATAATTTATACATTTGTGAGACCTGTGATGTGGAATGTGAATGCATATGCACCGCGCCATAACGATGTACCTAAATGCATTGCAAAACGCGCATAATTCAAAGTTTCCCTTGACTGTGATGATAATTTCGTTTCAGTCGTACTGAGGTTCCGTTTGGCCGTCTGGCTGCCATGCTGGCACTGCTGCCTCTGCTGTCTGCAACTGTAGAAGGCTCCTTGCTGGGCAAATCGTTATACAAGAGGACTAAAGAAGCTATCGACTCACAGGACTACAGCGCGTTTGGCAAAACGCTCCACTGTAAGTGCATTGCAAAGTGCGAGTTACTGTCAAGTTAACCCGCGCCCGGCTGGGGGTCCTGGATTTCCACGCCTTGCTGGGGGGGGGGGGGTGTTCAAACACCCCCCCCTTCTAACTCGGCTCCTGGGCCACGTAGCGATACGCGGAAGGCGGCGTTCGAAAGAGCGTCAAAAATAATGACGAAATTACTTCGGTCAATTTTTTGGTCAGGTCAAAGGTCAGGTCACCAGAGGTCATTGAAGGCAAAATTTCGCCGATTTCCAGGTCGAATGTCGAAAGTTTCCAAGAAGCCAACGCATAACTCGGGAACCAATAGAGCTACAGTGCCGCGGAAAAGCGCATTCGATAGCCCTATTAACGCCCTTTCTGAGTAATTCCCTCAGATTTGGCCTAACGTCAACGGTTTTGCCTGCAGGGGGCAAAAACTGCAAAAATAACCGATTTTTTCGGAAACAGTTTTTCTGCAATAACTTTTGACCCAAGCCTTGTACGAGCTTACTTTCACCGGCATCGTGTTCCTCTCGTCAAGGCGCATCGAATGAACTATAACTTGACCTCGAAAGGTCAACTTGAAAATTTGACCCCAGGTCAAGGTCATGACCTGACCGGAAAGGGTCATGTTGCATATCAGTCGATCCGTATCGTCGAGCTGAACACATCTAAGGCGTTTTCATCGCAGGGCCTCGGCTAAGGAATTTTGACTACTGGGGCAAATCGTCAGAGTGTGTTAGCGCCCTGCTGGGGGGGGGGGGGGGGTGAACACCAGCGGTTTTTCCTGCGGTTTTTCGCGGATATCTCAAAAAACGGCGGCGCTTCATCATCCATCAATTCTACACGTGTTGCAATAATTTCAGACCAAGGTCATTCAAGATCAGGTCACCAGGTCACTTCAAGTGACCTCACCTCATAAAATGTTTCAATGTATGCCGTAGCTACACCGAGTGACCGATCGCTTTGAAACTTTCAGCGATTGATAAGATAAGGGCAACAGCATGTACACAATTTTTATCTCGGAATTTTCATATCGGTGACCTAAGGTCAGCTCAATTTTGCGACCTCTATTATAAGTCAATGGGAGAAAATTCAAAACCACCTCTTTTGGACGAAAGTCATTCTAAAGATTATAAAACACTGTACGTGACTTTGAGACACTGAACATGAAAATAGCACCCGTGACCCTTGTTTATGCCCTGAGGTCATCTTAGGTCACGAATGGTATCTAACAGTTTTTCGCGAATAACTTTTGAAAGAGGCATGCTAGAGCGATGAAAATGCCTTAGTTGTTGTTTGGCTCGACGATGCAGATCGACTGATATGCAACATGACAATTTCCGGTCAGATCATGACCTTGACCTGAGGTCGAATTTTCAAGTTGACCTTCAAGGTCAAATTGTAGTTAATTTGATGCGTCTTGACGAGAGGAACACGATGTCGGTAAAAGAAAGCTCATGCAAGGCATGAGTCAAAAGTTATTGCAGAAGAACTGTTCCCGAAAAAAAAATCGTCTATTTTGGTAGTTTTTGCCCCTTGCAGTCAAAACCGTTGACGTTAGGTCAAATCCAAGAGAAATAACCAGAAAGCATGCTAATATGGCTATCAAACGCGCTTTTTCGCGGCGCTGTAGCTCTAATTGGTTCCCGAGTTATGCGTCGGCATCTTGTAAACTGTCGATATTCAACCTGAAAATCGGCGAAATTTGGCCATCACCATGACCTGACCTTCAACCTGACCAAAAAAGTTGCCGAAGTAATTTCGTCATTATTTTTGACGCTCTTTCGAACGAAGATGGATTATGGGGTGCAAAAAGATATGTTTGCCAATGCACGCCTATGTATTTGGATGGAAATTGAGGGTGCAGCTGCACACTGTGCACTCCCTCTTCCACCGCCCCTGATTTCTTGCCACAAACGTATTCAACCGCTCCTGAATGAAAGAATATACGTTAATACGGATATATTCTCATTTTGTGGAGGTTGGGCAAAGCCTGACCACTACTGGGGCATTCCTCGACTCTACTGGGGCATTTGCCCCAGAAGTTATCATGTTAGCCGAGGCCCTGCTGAAACTCTAGCATGCCTCTATCAAAAGTTATTTGCGAAAAACTGTTAGATACCATTCGTGACCTAAGATGATCTCAGGGCATAAACAAGGGTCACGGACACCATTTTCATGTTCAGTGTGTCTAAACCACTTGTAATTCGGTGTTTGGGAGTGTTTATAATGTCTTTCGTCCAAAAGAGGCGCATTTCAATTTTCTCCCATTGACTTATAATGGAGAGGTCGCAAAATTGACCTGACCTTAGGTCATCGATATCAAAATTCTGAGATATAAGTTTTGTACATGCTATTGCTCTTAGCAATCGCTGAAAGTTTCAAAGCGATCGGTCACTCGGTGTAGCTATGACAGACATTGAAACTTTTTATGAGGTGAGGTCACTTCAAGTGACCTGGTGACCTGACCTTGAATGACCTTGGTCTGAAATTTTCACAACATGTGTAGAATTGATGTATGATAAGGTGTACTTAAAACGGCGGCGCTCCGCGCCGCCGTTTTTGAGATATTCGCGAAAAACCACAAGGGTGTTCAAACACCCCCCCAGCAGGGCGCGGGTTAACTTCCATGGCTGTTCAGCTTAAAGACGTATAATAAAAATAAATAGATTCTAAAGGTAAATACGTTTATGCGTATTAACTCTTAACAAAGTGAGGATGCCACCAATGCCATGCAATCTTTTCGAAACACGTGGTTGAGGTGGAAGGAAAAATCACTGTACCTACGTAGGTATATATACAAATATAAGGGCCATGAAAAGCGCGTTTCAGATAAATTGAAATATATAAGAGGATACATGCATACCTATGCCAGAAATGTTTATGCTACTAAGTGACACGTCGTCCCCTTCCCCAGCGTCTCGGCGTGTTCCGATAGCGACGTACAACTACGAAGACGACACAATATCCACCGCCAGAGACGCGTCGTCTGCCCCGGTCACGTCACTGCTCGACAGACTGCTGAAAGGCGTCAGCGGCCGGTCCTCAGTGAAGGTGGAGGAGTCTGCGAGGTCTACCGAGACCTCCCCGTTCCTCAGCTGGCTCTCAGGGAACGGTCTGGGTTCGCTGACGGGCAACGAGGCTACGTATCCTGTACAGGAGTCAGCGCAGACAATCGATAACGTGTCATCCACAGGCTCGCTCCTGTCGCTCATTCGCAAGGTACTGGATGTCATGAGGAAACCAGAAACGACTTCAGCATCGGGTTCCGGAGACGTGTATTCAGTGTCGATCGGCGACACGACAGAGTCTCGTATCGGAGAGATCATCAAGCAGCTGCTGGGGAGGCAGTCCTCGGAGGCGGAGATCGTGGTTGCGACGACAGGTGGAACTCAGTCTGGCAGTTCCTCGGACCGGACGGTATCCGAGCTGATTTCGGCCATCCGCCGGCTCCTGAGAGATCCACAGAGCTCAGAGACGGACGAGGACGGCACAGCGGTGGACGACGACTCGAGGCGCCCTCTTGACATTGCCGCCCTTATCCGTGCGCTGGCCAGGAGCGGAGAGCGTCCCTTAGCGCCCCTGCAGTCCTCTGACAGCACAGTGACCGACATCCCTGCGCCGATGTCGACCCGCGCCGCCCTCCGAGCTCTCATCAGGTGGATCTCCAAGCTGAACAGGTTGCAGCCGTCGAAACACTCGCCAGGACGCTTCTCCTCGATCATCATGAACCTCCTGTCCAGGATGGCATCTCGATCCTCATCAAGATCATCCTCTCCTTCCAGTGATGTCATAAACACGCTGCTGTCCAGCCTGAACAGGCCTGGTGTTTCGGTCAGTACCTCTTCCTCTCTACCCACTTCACTTGCTTCCCTTCTGACGGACCTTTACACTCCCAGATCCTCATCAACAACCTCATACTCATCTTCATCTCCTCTCAGCACCTGGCTAAAAGACTTTGAAAATTCCCGATCCTCTGCAAAATCGCTCTCTTCTGATTCGCTCTCGGACTTGTTGGATGTCCTGGACGTGTCCGCAGGCTCACAGAGTGCGCCGGTCACCAGCTCGTCGTCTCCTGTGATCGAATGGCTGGAGACCATCTCGACCTCTACTGGGGGAGGCTCGCCGCGGGAGACGACCGTCTCCGGCAGCGTCTCGCTCGACGAGCTGCTCTCGGAACTGCAGGACTCCATGGGCTTCGACTGATAGGTACGTCCGTTCAACAGTGCGCCCCCTGCTGCTCGGGATGCTATCGTCATGAGCCAATAACGGCAAGTTTGTGCACAAGTTGCTTGCTCTCTTTGCTAAAAGGGCATTCAGTGAAGTTTTAATAGCCCGCTCTATGTCCCTCGTTGGGAAAAAACAAAGTTACAGCACTAATAGGCATAATTACCTACAAAGGAGGTTATCATCAGTATACCTAAAGTTCTTTCGGTCAGGTCATGATCATTGCTTTATTTTGTCATCCTATTAAAGTTCTTTTTGTAGTTTCTCTAGTGATTTTAACTCCTATAACAAATGTATTATATTAGACGTAACACTGACTTTGCTAAGTCTTGTTTCGTTACTCTATATACATATAATTATAGTTCAGTGAACTCTCTTATTCGGTAAACATTAATCACATAATAAAAGGACTTTCGTTCATAGCCACTTCCTATGCGACCGTAAAGTAAGACGTGCAGTTCAAATCTTGATCGCCGTATACTCGTATGTGCCTAATTGTGCTCCTACCGTTTCAGGATTACAAAATGGCGTCACTCAGGCACGAGACCTGTACTGCAAGGCCTGCACCAGAGTATATAGATCACCGCCTGCACTGCGGCAGATGTACCAAGCTGGAGACCTTCGATTGAGTGGAAGCTGCAGTTGCCGCACCATCCAGTCCATTCCGAATTAACTACCTATGGTCCCTTGGACTTTGACGCCTCTTCATCCACCTGTTGGATGAACATATCTCAATATTTTATATCCGCTGTATTTGTTGTTAGCGTTAATTGTTTGTTTTGTTAATCTTTGTATTAATGTATAATGCACGATATAAACATTTACAAAAACAATTATTTAACAAACATTCAGAAATATTGTTAGATGAATACCTACCTATTCAGTAATGTATGCATTGCAAGTAGCGTTACTCATATGTCTTTGATGTAAAAAATCAATCAAAAACTTCCAAAGGCGTTTCTTCAAGAACATGCGTGCCCTTTTCTTCTAAGTTTAAAATGGCAAAACAACGGGCTTCAATAATCGGTGGCATAGATTCATGTAATCTATGTCGGTAGCTTTTTGAAAAAAAGAATAACTCACCTTCGTCATGAAACCTTTTACTCCTGATTACGACCGACTTCAAAATTGGGACATCGTAAAAATAGTATTTCAGATAGATCAGTAACCCCTGTCGTGTTTAGTTGCCCGACTAAAACATTCCATTAAATAACGTATATTCTTAGGTGTTGTTTTTAAATAACGTATAGAAATCGGGCGACAAAGTGTTTCTACATTTCTATGTTGGTTGGTAAGTTGTTTATTTTCCGCTTAAGTTCATGAACAAATGAGACTCTCCGAGACGGTTATCTATGCTTTTACGTTCAAGCGTCGAAGGCAAATAGTGTTCCTTAAAAGTGGACTAGTGCTGCTCACGCGATTTTCAGCGCTCATTTTGATCCGACGGTTTGAGGTAAACAAATGACACAATATTTTATCAAGGGCATGCTACACTAAATTGTGCGTTTCTGATGACGATCGACTACTTCAGATGATAAAAAAGTTATAGTTTTTTATGCATAGGTAAGGATAGCACATGTCTCGTTTTGCGGTAGGTAAGACATGCTAACGATATTTTAGCATAAGAGATACTAGTATTTGTGTATTTGTATACCAAACACATCATGTGGGAGTACCTATGCCTAGCTATATGTAAGCCTAGTTATCTGTAGTTTGCACCTTGTCGCCATGTTGCAATGAACTTCGTTCTCTAAGATGTAATACCCATGACAGAGGAGTTTTGGCACGACTGGGTGTATCTGCCTGCTATCCATTACACAGAAACATGTACTCAGTAAATATACTTTTGTTATACGTATGCATATGCCTGTGCTTTTACGGTTCCTACTGTCCATCCTTTTGTGGACGAGTACATTAAAAGAAACAGTATCAGCAAAATAATGCACACCCGTGACCCGAACATATGAGACCTCTCTTCACTCAAAAAACCTAACGGCTTATAGACAAATGCTTATGAAGTTCAAGTAGTGGTCCATACGTTTATGTTCAGAGGCCAGTTTTACCAAAAGAAAAATAGCCGCCTGCCGGATTTTTTTTTATTTCTAGTAAACACCGCTTCACATACAGTACGGTAAACGGTAAAGCCCTATCCGCTTACGTGCCCATCGCGCTTACGCTCCGTAGTCCGTATATGTGAAGCGGTCTTCAGGCAAAAAATTCCGGCAGGCGGCTATTTTTCTGTCGGTAAAACTGGCCTTAGAACTAAGAAAAAGCTTTAACTTACCTAGGCCTTCCTTTTGTAGGACCACGGTACACATTATTCAAAACGTTTTTATTTGCGCAGCGTAGGTCTTACTACGTAGGTCAATTTAATACTTAATCAATTCCTTTCCTATATGTACCTTTACCTATATGTAGTTGCTTAGCCCTCGCGGGCCCGGGGGGGGGGCGTTTTTCGCCCCCCCCCCTGGCGAATATTTGCGATAACTCCCAAACGCTTAGGGATAGGAAGGCTAAACTTTCAGTACCTTTTCTCCCATCAATATGACATCTTCTGAAGGAAAAGATTTGGACCTAGCCCCCTTGATGACGTCACAAGGTCCATTTTTCTAGACCCCTGCACGGCAAACTTCGGCGTCACAGACGCAAACTTCAAATAGCTGCTAAAAATAGAGTTTTAGAGATAAAGCCAAATTACGAGCACGGCTGTGTAGCGTTTGACCTAGAGAAAAATAAAAAATAGTTTTGGTGACCTGAGGTCAGAGGTCAGGTCAACGGCCCCGAAATGTGGTTTTAGTTTTTCGCAAATAACTTCGGCAAAAATGGTCCTAGAGCTACGGCAGTGGTACCATCGCATTCGCCTTGTCAAGCCGCGTCGAATGATATGTATTTTGCTCGGAAAAGGTCAAGTTTCATGTTGACCTCATGTGACCTCGAATGACCTCTGGTTGACCTTAACACAAGAAAGGTCGTTTATGATGGACTTGTACCCGCTGATCACGAATCTGGCATCTATTTTCCTCTAAGCCTTCATTTAGAGCTTCCGGATGGCAAAATTGTCTTATTTATTATTACTAACTTGAATCAGTGAAATAGCCTCTAGCAGGGATACTCTTCTGTGACCTTGACCTTTGAGCAGCCTTGTATCGTAAGATGAACCACAAATAGGGAACTGATAAGCCTCAAAACATTTCAAAACATCTTGGAAGTTAGCACGCAAGATGTGCGAAAAAGTGCCAAGTTTGAGGTCAATTTTGAGCATGACCTTGACCTTGACCTTTGATTTGGAGCACGTTTTCAGAATCCTCAAATTCTCTTCTTTCGTTTGACACCCAATTTTGCCGGTTTGATGCAGCCTGCCGTCCTCTAGAAGGCTTACTTTGAGATCACTACACATGTGCCGGTTTTGGCCTTTGACCTTGACCTCTGACCTTGAAAATTGACATGAGGTCAAAAATTTTAGATGCATTAGAATCGTCTCGTAAGGACCTTTCGTTTGGTATCGCTTTTGTTTCCGTAGCTCCCTTATTTACGGAGTTAGACAGGGGGGGGGGGGCGAAAAACGCCCCCCCCCCGGGCTGCGGTGGTTGGGATTGCCCCCGGGCCCGGCCAGGTTAGTGATGGCTGATGGGTGGTGGCATCGGGTAGAAAACCGTCATAGGTTATGCACGTTTATGTATTTATTTATTTATTTATTTCTCAGAAGCGCCGACGGGATGGTCCATAGATTGACGAAGTCATAATTTAAAATGAGTACATAAACGCACATGGCGTCGGCAACATTCGTACGCAAATCATACACAACGTTTACCTTCACACTAACATTAAACTCCTGACACAAGCTAAAGGGAATGTAGGCATGTAAAATCGATGCAAAGGTAAAGGGACTGTAAAGAGGAATATGTATTAAAAGTTATTAAAGATATACCTACCTACTTCAGAACAATGCAAGGAGTATATATGAGAGCTACTTTTATTTATACCTAATTTCCCTACTTTGAGATGTTCTATCGTGAACATGTTCCTAATCTCAGGCATGATTTAGTGACGATTCATTTTAGCCGTTTTCACGATGGCCATCTGGTACACATTTGGTGCACATTTGGTGCAGATTAGGTGCAGATCTGGTCACATTAGGTTCAGTGTATCTCTTAGTAGCTATCAGTTAGGGTTGCGCTAAATGCCTGCTTTGTCATATAATCAGAGAGTATCATCGATCAAAACAAAGCAATTCATGATATGAAGAAATTTGCCGTAAAAGAGATTAAGTGCAGATTTGGTCAAATTAGGTGCACTCGCCGGATAGTCCGTCGTGAAAACGGCTATTATGATATACGTAATCCAGCCCGCCGAGAATAACACCAAATAGGCACATCTGCCATGTGAGTCCGTATAAACTTAAAGCACAGAGCTGCAGTGAAAGTCTACTCTGAGTGCGGATTGGGGGCCGCACCGGGACATTGATGGACGGTGAATGGTGAGGGCTTTAGCCGCTCACTGCAAGCTGATACCCGATCCGGACAGTCGCAACATGATGACGATAAGGGTGGGCACGGCCCGTCGGATCATATGAATTTCACCTGTTCTGACAGTTGCAAAGCCTGGCAGAATATAGTAACTGCGGCGTACCACACGAGATCATTACATTTTGTTGCGTAGCTAACACCACTCACCAGAGCCGTTGCTTTTCCTTTTGAGAAGATTAACTCGCGCCCTGCTGGGGGGTGAACACCCCCCGGCGCCGCCGTTTTTGGCACACATCAATTCTACACATGTTCAAAAATTTCAGATCAAGGTCGTTCAAGGTCAGGTGACTAGGTCACTTAAACTTTAAAGTGACCTCGCCTCATAAAAGGTTTCAATAGCCGTTTTCACGACGGCCATCTGGTACACATTTAGTTCACATCTGGTGCAGATAAGTGGCAGATTTGGTCAAATTAGGTTCAGTGTAGCCGTTTCCACGACGGGCTATCCGGCGAGTGCACCTTATTTGACCAGATCTGCACCTAATCTCTTTTATAGCAAATATCTTCATTTTATGAATTTATTAATCGATGATGCTCTCTGATAATATGACAAAGCAGGCTTATAGTTAAGCAATTAGTGCAACCCTAGCTGACAGCTACTAAGAGACACACTGAGCCTAATTTGACCAAATGCACCAAATGTGTACCAGACGGCCGTCGTGAAAACGGCTACTATCTCTTAGTAACTATCAGCTAGGGTTGTACTAATTGCTTATCTGCCTGCTTTGTCATATTATCAGATAGCATCATCATTATCAATTAAAACAATGAAATAAATTCATCAAAAAAATATTTGCTGTAAAAGAGATTAGGTGCAGATTTGGTCAAATTAGGTGCAGTGCACGCGCCGGATACCTAGCCCATCGTAAAAACGGCCTATGTCTGCCATAGCTACACCGAGTGACCGATTGCTTTGAAGCTTTCAGAGATTGATGAGAGCAATAGTATGCACAAAATATTATCTCGCAATTTTGATATCGGTAACCTAAGGTCAGGTCAATTTTGCGACCTCCCCATTAGGACCATACCTATACCTAAGTCAACGGGATAAAATTGAAAGGTGCCTCTTTTGGACGTAGGCTGTTATAAACACTTTGAAACACTGAAGCACAAGTAACTTTGACACAGCCGAACATGAAAATGGTACCTGTGTCCCCTATTTATGCCCTTGAGGTCATTTCAGGTCACGAATGGTATCTAACAGTTTTTCGCGAATAACTTTTGATAGAGGCACGCTAGAGCGATGAAAACGCCTTGGTTGTGTTCCGCTCGACTATACGGATCGGCTGATATGCAGCATGACCCTTCGGATCAAGTCATGACCTTGACCTGAGGTCAACTTTGCAAGTTGACCTTTCAAGGTTAACTTTAGTTCATTCGATGCGACTTGACGAGAGGAATTTCGATGAAACGAGACACACACCCAATCCCACCTTGATCCCACCGGCCGCGAGCGACCTTCAAAACAGCGACTCACATGTTTGAGCGATTGTTTGAAACTAGGTATGGGTAGGTCCTACGGTCTTGGTTTGAAACGGCGATTCGTAATAAAGCGCCTTCAGAGGAACAGCGACAATTCTAGGCTAATCGTGATTGGAAAAGCAAAAGTTGACGATTTCTTGCGAACTAGGTAGGTAGGTACATTTTTATGTGAAATGCACTCGTTTTGCATTATTATTTGCTAAAAAATCACAGCAAGGAGTCGATATCGACCTTTATTTCGTAACATACTCGTATTTACAGGTTTGTTTCAACTCAGTCGCTCATTCGTTTCGATGATGATAATTTTTCGTTGATATCGTTGATTTTTCAGGACGAATTAATTGTCAAGTTTGCCCCGATCGCGCCGGGATATCGGAGAGTGTCATACGACGTCTTGTTCCGCGAAACGAGCGCATTTATCACACAAAAATATACTTCGCAAGGAATCGCCAATTTTCGTTTTTCCAACCCCCATTACAGAAAAGTCGATGTTCTTCTCAAGTCGCGCTATTACGGATCGCCGTTTTATATGATAGGTAATCGCTCAAGCGTGAGTCGCTGTTTGTTTTAGAGGTCGTTCAACATGCGATCGCTGTTTTGAGCATGAGTCACTGTTTTCTGTCGCTGTTTTTAAGACGCTGTGGCTGCATATTCTGAGTAGCTGTTTAGTGTTTAACACGCGCACACCGGCGAAATACCCTGACAGCTGCCGGGATATCACTGTGAAGTGTGAAACTGCGATACTGTATCACTGCATCAATACTCCATCACCCGATTTGAGAAAGAGGGAAAGAAGTGGTGGTGCCCGTTTCGGAAAATATTTGTATGTATGTATGTATGTATGTATGTATGTATGCATTGGTCTAAAATCCGTCCACTGGGTGGCTTTTCGGGATTTGCGTCCTTACAGCAGTACAACATTAAACGAGACAAAACAATGCAAAGGTGATACAATACAATAGCAGATAAGGGAGACAAAACGACAAGATTCTAAAACACAGAGCTTAAAAATGTATACCGTTTAAAACAGAGACTGACGCATAGCGCGTTTAAACTCTCGGATGGATCTCATTTCAGTTACTCCAACTGGCAGATCGTTCCAGGTGACAGCGGCTCGATACCTGAACATACGTTGGGTAGATGTCAGTCCATGCACGGCGGCAGCTCGAGCTGGCCGGCCACTGTGGAGCGGGTGCAGCGGCTCGAGATCGCCGATCTCGCTACAAACATGGAACGGATGGTAGCAGGTCCAAGTTCTTGCACCAAAAGCTTATGCACTTTGATAGCGTCCCTTATCTCGACCAGCCGCTCCACCTGCTCCCACCCCAGAACCTGGAGTGTCGGGCCGATCCCGTCCATCTTCCGTGCCCCTGTCACGATGCGGGTCGCAAAGTTGATGACCTTTTGGACTCGCGCAAGCTGAGTTTTGTTGGCTCCACCCCAGACCGAAATGCAGTAAAAGATGAATGGAAAAACATGAATGTTAATCAGACTTCGTAAAATGTCATGAGAAAAATGATGCCGAAAACGGTAAAGAGAGATGAGGAGTGAGTTACATTTTTTAACCACGTGACTGATATGATCCTCCCAGGACAGAGTGGGGTCGAGCACGACACCCAATACTCGAATGGAGCTGGATGGTGCAGGGGCGGCGCCACGGGTTTTCGATAGGGGGGGACGGGGACCGAAAATCGAAAATCCCAAAAGTAGATACTGATCGTGTATGCAAAAAAAAAAACGAGGCACGTAACGCCGCGAAACTTGGCAAGGCCCAAAACACATCGAATGGTGCATCCCGTTTCCAAACTTATCCTAGGACACCTAAGATCGATCACCTTTTCAAGCATCCTTGCCTCTAAATCAAAATTTGCAGTCTTGCCAACTCAAAGCTGGTTTCCTACAAGCTGCGAATTGCTTAGGTATGAGTAGCAGTGCCAGCTATTCTTACGTTTCGTACTTTCAAATTTTCGATCTTACGTCTGGTCAGCTTCAGGGCTTCACCATCATATAGTCATGGAGGAAAAGTGGGAATGTCTTCTGCTCTGACAAGTGCGCCAAAACTGCAATATAATTTCAGAATCATGACATCACCGCCTGATCCATATGCAACGGGCAGGGTGCAGCTAATGGCTAGCCGTCAGTGGTCATGTCATCGGTGGTCACTCAAAAGGCCATGCTAGGTCATGGAAGGTCACCAGCCGTTATTTGATCACGTTTTCTGATGGATTTTACTTGCCAAGAGCTTCGCGGGAAAAACGAGCGCATGCACCGTTGAAAAAAATTGAGTGAAAGGGTCTCAGGTCCGGCGAACTCTGCAGATGAAATGCCCCAGGGTAGGATTCCGGTGCTTGTTGATTAACTTCGTCAAAAATGGCAGTAGAGCTGTGATGTCGGCACCATTGTGTTCGTCATGATCGAGCTGGCACGACCTGCATCGTTCTCATATTCACCCTCCAATCGTAACAACTACAGCAGGGATTGGCAAATGCCGGGGCACCCCCTTTGGGAGGTAATGAAGGTCTCTGGAAACCTCATCCCACATCTCTTTAGCATTAGTGGCTCTCCTTATGGAACAGGTTTCTTGACTGGTCTGTTTCACCCCAGAATTCAAAGACTAGTCAAGGTAAACCGAGCGCACCACAGTGAGCACAATTTGATAAGCTGGTGTATCTCAATTTTCATGTAGAACCTTTCACGTATCACGGACCTAAAACCCTTTCGTGGACTCATGCAAAAGCAACTGCCATGTTTCAACAGCTGATAATGGCATTTTCACAGCCGCTGACGTAAGAAGGGGAGGGATGGGGGGCTCGATTAGACCCCCAGCCGTTCGGCCGCCGACAGAACTTAGTTTTGCAGAAAAAAAAACGAGTGCTATCGAACCCCTTGACGAGAGGGAGCCGATGCTATATCCAATTATAAGGTCTTGGGCTACTGCGTGCTTTTACCTAAGCAATTACCTACCTTTTACCTTGGTCCTGCCTGTGATCTATCCGAACACTTTTCCCCACAAGTGCTGGGGTTAAATGGCATAGATTTCAAATGGTTCCTGTGGTAGAACTGCCATGCTTGAATTTGACTAATTAGGAATGGAAAATTTTCATATAGTAACGGAAATCTATGGAATTTCAGTGAACTTGGTTTTATCGGCAATGGGGTCTGGCAGTGGGGTGGGGAGGTAATAAGTAATAACCCTGCCTGGCGCCTCAAAAAGGGGGCACGATCCCCGAGGCCCTGCCGATCACCTTATAACTATACAGGCATCACAGCTCCACACCTTTTGCAGATGGCCAGGACCCCCTGCGATGCATCCCAACAGCAATCTTTATTCAGAACCTGCCTTGATTAACCAACGATGCATTAAATGCGACGGATAGCTCTATAATGCATTATTATCAACTATTGAACGGGCCTCGCCGATAGGGGGGTACTGTACCCCCCTAACTTTCGATAGCGGGGGACCTGTCCCCCCCGTCCCCCCCGGTGGCGCCGCCCATGGGATGGTGTCAGTCGGACCTCGTCGATGGCCAGATGAAAACCCTCGGTCTTTTTAATGTTTTGACGAGATCCAATCAAAATGAATTTGGTTTTCTGGGGGTTCATTTTTAGCGAGTTAAAACGATACCAGTTTTGCAAAGTGGATATTGTCTTTTCGATGCGCATTTTAAGAGCTACTAGACTTTGAGGTTCGGGCTTCGCCCGGTCCAGCAAATGGGTGTCATCGGCGTAAATAATTGGGTCTACGTCCAAATAGCACGGGAGATCATTACAGAAAAGACTGAACAGGATCGGCCCGACAATCGACCCCTGTGGGACGCCATGGGTGACAACAGTGGGAGAGTCACTACCGCCGCGAACCACGTGACTGCGGCCTCCCAGGTAGCTAGCGAACCACGAGGGGTCGATTCCATACCACCCCAGTTTGCACAGGAGGACACGATGCCTAATTGTCTAATGCAGGGGTGTAATTTTATACCTCCTTGTGGGGGCAGATATGGCAAATGCACCCACAATCCTAAATTATGCCCCCACAATGATGAAAATGCACCCACAAGTCTTTTACAAGCGTCCTTTCGAGAGCACGGCGCTCTTCGCATGCTCTACCGGCGTCCTGACCGTCTCGCGTTCCTGAGGGCTGTTCACGGACCCTGTGTGCGGTCGGACCGCACACAGCCTCGAAGCTCCGCCCACTTCGTCCCTACGTCAGCCTTCCGTCACCGCACACAGCGATCGCTGTGGCCGGTCGGGGCTGGCCACAGCGGACCGTCCACCGCACGCAGCCGTGACGTCAGAACCGCCTACCCATCCCCTACCCCCACGCCTGCTGGACGCACCGCACACACCGCACGCAGCAGTGTGCGGTGCCCGTGAACACCCCTCTGGATAATATGAGCGTTATTAAAGTGATTAAAGTGATTAAAGTGATTAAAGGGCACCCAGAAGAGCGCCGAGCCGGCGCCCTTCTGGGAAAATTGCGCCCTTTTCACAGCACTGCGCCATTCTCATGGTTTAACGGCGCCCTCTTCACCGTTTCGCGCCCTTATGTCTCTGTCGTCCACCGTGCATCCCTCGTCTGTTTGGAGCCCTTCTGGCCTCTTAGCGCCCCTGGACCACAAAGCAACCAACAGGGGTGCCGATGCAAAGGCAATACCGCGCATCTACATCTACATCCACATCTAGCACAACTTTGGGATATAGCAACCTTTACATTTGCCAGCACAATCATTAATTTGCTGGCCGTGATCTTTTAGAGCAATTGTCACTGCTGCGCCGTTGTTGAAAAAAGTTATTTTATTTAGCGCGATTTACATCGGCTATCCAGTATTCAAGTTTCTTGGAAAGTAGGTATACCAAAATTGAATTGATGATGCATTTTGTAACAGCTTTTGTCCATGCCTGTTATAAAAATATATTTTTTGACAAATCGTTCTTTTCTCTACGTTTGGGCATGGTAATCACCAAGTAATCACCGCAGTTTGGTGCAAGTTGAACTATTATTGATAGGTGGCGAAACATTTCACTCTTGCATTTGAGTGTCATGTGAACCAGCCTGTATATGCTTTATAATCCACTATGCAGTCATATGGAATGATTGGTTGTATCGGATTATATCACTTGTATTTTATGTTGGACGCAAGAGCCAAGCTGCTACGCGCCCTAACCCAGAACAACAACAACAACAACACTTGTATTTTATGTGACTAGGTACTAAACGCCTGGATTTTCATTGAGGGAAGGTAACTCATACATATAACTTCCTATGAGATAACTTTAAGTTCTTACAGCCCATGGGATTGGGTCTTCTGGAAAGCCTTGATTTGTACGCATCACTCAGTTCAGCTCAGTAACAGGATTTCAACTGCCAGGCACCTTGAGATTTAGATTGGCATCATTAATCAGTTCAATTTGAATTTTGTGTCACATTGACCTTTATCAGACCTTGTCACCCACCATAATTCAGGGGACAAACATCATTTCATTGTAATAGCATTTTTCTGATCACAAAAGCCTTGAAATGCATGGAATGCGTTAAAGGGACCCTCCCCTTCAAAAAAGTTAATGAATTGGCATGAAAGTGATGTCGCTCGGCTCAGAAAGACCAAAAATGAATATCTACCAAATTTCACTGAAAAATATTCACCGGTTTTCAAGATATTAGACTTTAATTTTGTTTACTTTTTTGGGATCTCCGCTGTTCCTAGCGACTTTATTTTGGAAGTGTGGTGTTTGCGGCAGATGTTGCGCGCAAATAGCATAGGACCTATACCACCACTGCTTCACAAAGATGTTAGTATAAGGTTTTAAAATCATTAGATCAGTCCCACGCACAAGGGGGAAAAGCTCAAATTATTGAGCGCTCAAAATATTGAGCGTGTGACGTCAGAGGCTCCCATAGGCGTAATGCTGAGGGCTCAAAAAATTGAGCCGTTTCAGGAACACGTTTTGCAAAAGCAACTCGCAACACCTAGGGAGAAATGGCAACACCCTAGGAGAATCACTAATGATGGAAAACAGATTAGGCTTTCATATTTTTCA
The DNA here is from genome assembly GCF_019059575.1 of Amphibalanus amphitrite. Classification (NCBI taxonomy): domain Eukaryota; kingdom Metazoa; phylum Arthropoda; class Thecostraca; order Balanomorpha; family Balanidae; genus Amphibalanus; species Amphibalanus amphitrite. Next base: position 649,600 of record NW_024881734.1, on the reverse strand, counting down.
CTGCTCAAGCTTCAATGATTGGGGGAACACCAATTTATAGGTCGAAATCTTACGGCATACCAGGATGACCTAAAAACAGGCCAATATTTATGTCGAAATAAAAGTTATTTTTTGTCGCTTCACGTTTTTTACTAGGGTTCTGTTGGAAAGAGCATTTTTTATACTACCCAAAATGATTGCGACTCAATTTCACATTACCCATATCGGAGAATATTTTTCATTTGGCGGCGCCGTTTGTTTATTTCGTCGCGACGTCTCCGGCCGCGTGGTTGTCGTCGTCCTTGTGTTGAAGGTAAGTTTTTATCGTTTTAGTTATACTTAGATGTTAAAAGGTACACTGAAAAGTTTGAATATGCTGTGATTTTAAATTTGGAAACACGTAAACGTCAATCAATTCACGTTTTCCTCGATTTGCGTGCAGATAAGTAACTGTCGACGAAAGTGGCGCCATCCGATATGATGTTTTGAAGGAAGGAGACACAACATATTTACGTGAAAATTTTTGTTTTTTAGTGGTCTAAGTGCTTCAAAGAGGCTGTGAATGTTTTCTTCACACAATTTTTCATTAGGTATGATGAGGTAAAAGGTAGTTTCAGTCTTAACTTTCATATAATTGACATTAAAACATATGATAGTCCACTGCTATCAGTGATTGAGTACCTTGATATTTGGCATTTCTTATTAATTTGAATGTATTCTCTATCCATATGTCCTGATAGTAAGTGACAATACTCTGCCAATATGTTTCCATAGTTTTCACATTCATTTTCCAGTCCTTTACATAACATCACAATTTATAATCAACAAAACTCAACTCCTTCATTACTTCACAACACTGACAGCATGACAGACTGACAGTCAACTATTGTGTGTGTGAATGCTGAAACAGGATAGCCACTTTGCTGACTGGCTCGCCCATATGAAATAAGATAAAAAATGATCCTTTTTATCATTTCCATCTGGAGGATCGGAGTCAACGGAAAAGGAAGGCCACTTTCAAGCCTCAAGGTCTAGGCCGCCAGACACCAGTCAGCAGTCACCACCAAATTTATAATAGATTAATTCATTATTATACTTTGAGACCCTTAGGTCACTGGATCGGCATCACATTTTCAGTTTCAATATAGTAAAGGTTTTTATTTGTATGATGTGAAATATTTTCCTGAATCAGAATTTAATTATCCTTAGGTACCTGGTAGAGGTTTTGGATTTAATGCTCATTGTTGGTGTGCAGTCAGGATTTTTTGACAGGTCAAGATAGGAAATCCTGAGCAATTTTATAGTAAAGTGGTCTCCTTATAATCACCACACATTTTATCATAAGCATTTGCAGAATTCATTCAATGAAGAATTTTATCAATGTTGCACCCATTTCTTAGACGACCTAGGCTGCATCTTTTTTTAGTTCCTGTTGTATGACATATTTTCCGTTTTGTTCCACTGCATAAAGAAAAAAATCGTTTGAGATCACCAAACAGCTTTTCCTTTTCTGGCAGGTCTGCACAACCAAGCGGTCGCTGGCGAGGACGTCGGCCGTCCCTGTGGGTAAGGTCATCTGCTCAGCCTTTGTGGAGGTCAGCAAGACGTCACCAAGATGAAGACTTCGCTGGAGCAGAAGCCGCTGACCCGTGTCCGATCGGGCAGGTATGCTCGACGGCACGAGCCACAACTTGAACGACTCGGTGACATCAACAACATGGTGGAGCAGGTGAATGAGTTTGGCGACGTGTTGTGCGACTGCAAGAAGGGTTGTCTGCGTGTTCTGGCCGGCGGAGCGGCGACGCTGCGCAGTCTGTGCTGGCGGTGAGCAGCTGGCCGTGGTGACCGCGCGCGCCCACATGCGCCGACAACCTGTGCGGCTTCGACGGCCCGGGACAGCCCGATGCCGCCCACTATGCGACGCCGACCGCGCACTGTCCGCACGGCCACATGAAGGTGTGCCCGCGCCTTTTGCCCGCACGCCGCTACCTCGCAGCTGGTCTGCAACCACGCCGTCGCCGCCTGTAGCCCGATAACAAAACGGCTGTCTGATAATGCCGCGTGTTCTTTGTGATGTTGCTACTGTGATGGTTGCTACTGCTGGTCTGAGACTCGATGTTTCCATTCGTCCTTTACATGTTAAGGATTTGATAATGATAAGCTTAGTCCGAGCTTAGGTCATTTATATCATTTGTTATATGGCATATTTTGGATCAAAGCAGTACGACACTGCCTCCTGCTTTTGTGATGTATGCTGGCAAGACGCAGGTTCCGGTCGCAGGTCACCCGGACCCGGTTCCAATGTGGTCGGGCTGGCATGCGATGTGATGTTGTTTTGCTCGTCTCTGTGTTCCACACTTGCTGATGTTTGTGAATCTAACCCACATTGTATAGTATTTTTGTTTGGTTGCGGCCGATGGCCTTGTAAGTTGTAACCGTGGCAATACAGTTTTTCCTGCTATAATTCTCCAATATTCAAGCGTGGGTGGATATCTTTCTGTATTCACGTATTCCCTTCTCCCAGTACAGTAAGATAATATCAATTACAGTATTCATACGGATTGTTCAAGCCTTGTATAATTAATTGAGGTGTGCCGAATCCGAAAGACCGATAAAACTACTAGCGGAAAATGTGACATGATGCCATGGGTGTGTGAAAAGTTTAGGTACCACGTAGCATTCAACTTCCTGCATTTCTGTTTCAACTCAGTTTAACGTATTTCAACGAACATAACATCAAAAATGGCAGCCAGTACCGGCTTCACCTGTCACGGAGAACGCTCAAAAAATTGAGTGTAGATGCTGGCCGGCACTCAATTTTTTGAGCGCCAGCTGACTGTCGTCTGTCGTGGCGCTCAATTTATTGAGTATCGCGGTCCCGAACGACAAGTGGCGCTCAAAAAGTTGAGCGTCTTTAGGGCATTTTCTTTCCAAAAACACCGATATAAATTATCACGGCGAGTGTTCGAGAAGAAACCTTGTTGCTTTCTCTTGCCATTGATACCTTATTTGGATACGATATTTGCCGTAGTGTGACGCTAAAGGCATTGTAAAATACCATCGTTTCGCCTATTCCTTCATAATGGGGCCCGCTCAATTTTTTGAGCGCTCAATTTTTTGAGCTTTTCCCCCTTGTGCGTGGGACTGAGATCACCGCTGACCTCACAAATTCTAAGGGGGCATCCCAATGCATTAGCCCCTTAGAATCCGAAAACTGCAAGTTTGAAATTCCATATCTCAGAATTAAAGCATTTTTAGATGTTGTGAGTGCTCAAACCGGTATTTGCAGGCCATGGCCACCAATTTGGCTATCTCAACTCAAAACTAATGTTAAGATGGTCACTAAAACATATGTACAGTCTGTCTTAAAAGTACCGCACAAAGTGACGCTGGATCCATCAAGCCTTACCGAGGAAGGGCCTTCTTTAATTTGAAAGTCACCAAACCAATTGATCTTGGGAATGGACGAGAATTCAATTGCTTCGGTGACTCAAATTTAGCAGGCCCTTCCTCGGTCAGGCTTGCTGGATCCACCGTCACATTGCGCGGTACTTTTAAGACAGACTGTACAACGAATCACCGTTTTTGCTTCGACATGGTCTCGAGAAACTGGTCAAAGGTCATTTGGGTCTGGGTCGTGATTTTTTTTAGGGTACTTATAAGATCGATTGACTCGAGGGTACTACTTCCATTTCACCGGCGCACTTTACGATGTTCGGAGTGTTGTTTTGAGCGACTGCTGTCGTCTGCCAGGCAGCCATGTCTTCCCTGGAGAAGCTGGTGCGTGCGCTGGAGCTGCTGCGCACCTCCGATTCGGCGGCGGGAGGCGCCACCACCCCCAGCTCGCCGGTGGAGGCCTCCCTGCGCTCCAGTCTGGCCGACCTGAAGCCGACCTCTCTGCTCTTCAGGTGAGCCGCAGCCGCTGTTGGGGAGTGGGCGCTGTGGACAAAATCCAGTGATTGAACTGCAACTGAGAACGTGATGAAGTTGAATGCTGTGATAATCTTGTTGTATTTTGGAATGGATAACGACAAATAGGTAGCAGAAATTAAAGTGACGAAAGCTGATGATCAATAAAATAAGTTTATTTATAATGTTTTGCTAAGTGGCGAACAAGCCTCAGGTGGCTACCCTTTACTACCATAGCCCAACTCCATTTCTGTATGTATACGCTCGTCTGCTACGGCCCGCCTCCGTCGACAGGCAGCGGGAGGCGGCGCTGAGCAGTCGCGAGAAGAAGCAGTGCTGCTGCCACCTGGCGGAGGGCGTGGTGAGCGCCGCCCAGCGGCCCAGCCCTGACCAGCTGCAGCGCCACCTGCCGGCAGTCGTCGAGACGCTGCTCCAGCTGGCCGACGACGCGGACGCCGACGTGCGCACGGCTGCCGACGAGAGCCTCAACAGGATCGTCAGGGTGGGTGGTGACGGGCGCGGTGTCCGCAGTTACAAAGCACGACCTCTGGATGGATGGTTTACGCTGGCGTTTTGCACCGTATCATAAAACTTTTTTTTTTTGAAAATTGCCTCCAGAATGCTGAGGCTCGCGGCTCATCCTTTCGTCCTGATCTTAGTCTTTATAATAATGTATCGATCTCTACCAAACCGAGCCCGGTTCTTACATCATCACGTCTTGTTTCGTGTGTTTTGCAGGGCCTCTCGGAGAACAACATCGGTCGGCTGCTGGTGGAGCTGTACAAGGGCATCAAACAGGGCCACAGTCCGCGCTCGGTGGCCGCCGCGCTCACGCGGTTCGCAGAGCTCTCCAACCGAATACGGTACGGATCAACGTTCGGCTGAGGGTCGCACTCGTGTGCAAATTAATATTTGAAATCTTGCATTTACCAACAGTCATGATGTCAACTGCAATAGTTCGCGTTGTTCAATGTACAAAGATCCGGATTAGGCGACTGCTAGAGGGGTGCTCCGTATCCATTTCTTTCGTTTATTGATGTCTTAATATCATGACTTATGACTTATGACCGGGTAGTTCCTAGTGCGACTCGTACCTTGCAACATATAGCCCGTATTATCCCGTGATCTACCCCATAACTAACCGCTGCCCCTGCGTGTTCCCCTGTGATCGAGCAGACCGCAGAAGCGGCGTGCGTACGTGGTCAACCTGTTCCCGTGTATCCTGCGCCTGACGCAGCGGGCCGAGCTGGCCGTGCAGGAGAGTCTGTCGGCAGCCCTCGTCAAAATGGCGCCCGTGCTCGGCGTGTTCTTCACTGACGGCGAGACCAAGGTGAGCGGTGGCGGCGAGACCGGGACTGGTAAGGAGGGCGGGAACTTTGGTCCAGTGGTCGGGGCGAGTGACTTTCAGGATGGTGGTCGGACTTTTAAAATTTCTGTGGACTTCCTAAGTGCCTGTCGCTTCCAGTGACGGCATTAAGTAACAGCGTATATCTTTGAACAACTTAACCACATGTGTTGAGGCGTCGCACGCTCTGCAGATGACGTACACAGCCTTGCCGTTCACCGTTCACTCTAATGTTGGACTGCTCTCGAAAGTGTTACGTGTATTACGTTCTACTAGCCGGGTGAATCGGCCCGCTCATTGTTTCCGTGTTCTGCCGCCAGGCGGTGCTGCAGGCGTTCCTGCCTAACCTGGAGCACAGCCAGGCCCCGCTGCGGCGGGCCGCCAGCGCCGCCATGGTGGCACTAGTGTCTCAGTGCCGAAAACCGGAGACGTTCCTACCCTGGCTGCTCTCGACGCTACTAGGTGAGAGACAAGCGTGGGACATTAGGAGTGTGAGTCGTGAGCTGTTGTTTTGTGGAAAGTATCAGTTAGTGAAGTGGACGTTGCAGCAGACCGAACAGAGTTAGAAGGGCTATGCTGGCTTTTAGCGACAGCTGGCGATCATGTGACGGACTTTGACATCATGCGACGTTGCGTGACGGACTGTGACGTAACGTAACGTTGCATTGCCGCTGGTGAGCTATGTCGGCATCCTCATTACCCGGCACACTGGCTAGTGCCGCTGAGTGACGGTGTTTTAGTTATGTCTGTCTCCCCCGACATGCTGTGTGAACTGTGACGGCCTGTCTCTCCCCATTGACACTGACTGGCTGGTGCCGCTGTTGTGTGAGCTATGCCATATAATCGTCCCCTCCCCATGATTGTCACGAGTTGCTGGTGCCGCTGTGTAAGCTGTGACGGCCTGTCTCTCCCTATCTCCAGACTGGCTGGTGCCGCTGCGTCCCCCGGAGTCGGAGTCGGCCGGCCGGGTGCTCGGAGTACTCCTCTGTCTCCGCGACATCACACCGCTGCTCGAGGAGCTCTGTGACGGCGTCAGTCTGGAGCGGCTGCTGCAGGTCGGTACAGACGCAGACCTGAGAACCGTGTAGGGGAAACCGAACGAGGGAATTGTTGTTTCCGGCCAGCTGCTGGGACGGCTGCTTTTAATACATTTCTGCGGGCTAAGATATTTTGATGCGGTCGTTTCTATCAGCTGTGCTAATTTGCTTGATATACGTTGGATGATGTTATTAAGCTGCTTCCCGTTCACAAGATAGAGGGATTTAACACATCGCAGCCAAAACAGGCTCACCCGATATTCCACCTCACGCCACCGAACTACTGTATCGTGTCACCTCACCATCATCTCCCCCCCCCCCCTCCCCCGCAGCTATACGAGCTGCTGCTGCACCTGACACAGCACGCCAACCACAACGTGGTGACGTCAGCTCTGGACGCGCTGTGTCAGCTGCTGCGCGCGCCGCCCGCCGAGCTGCTGGCGGCGCTGATCACGGAGGGAGCTCTCGAGCGGAGCAGGCTCCAGCCGGACGCGGCGCCGGCCGTCGGAAAGGCCAACAGTCAGTGAAGTGTGGGGAGAGTGGGATGGGGTGCTGTTTGAGGGCGTGTTTAACCCTCGCATGTGTAGGGGGGTCGGATGGACCCCCCCATGGTTTTTCGCGAATAACTCGCGTAAAAAGCGGCTGATCGCGACGAAACTTTCAGTACCCTCTCATTGATCAATTTTACACCTACCCTGAAAATTTCATGACCCTGACCCCAATGACCTTTGACCTGTGACCTCTTTTCCGAGACCATGTTTGGCCGGAATCGCGATTCCGCGTATGTCGGTTCGCATTAGCCGCGCGTTTGCAAGCTTTTCGTGGTTTCAAACGTTCAAACATGTGATTTGATGTTGCTCCCATGCATAAGAATGGGTGTCAAGGTCACCTGAAGGTCAGGTCAGGTCATTGACCTTTGGTGACCTCGGGTGACCTCAGTTCACTTTTTCGAGTTTTACATGTTTCTAGGCTAGTTTTTGGAGCTGAATTCGAATTTAGCAACCATTTGAACATTTACGAAGTAGTTTTGGTGCCTTCGTAACATGTTACGAAGCTGTCAGAGGCGGTTGACACGTACTACGAATACCCGTCACAACCCCTACTGGTTGACCTGACCTGACCTGACCCAACCTGGCCAAAATGCTTAAAGACATCATCTGTGATCAAAACTAACACGATATTCGTGATCAGCACCCCGAAAAACCCCTTAGCAGCCACACTTTACGACTTTCTAATAGGTCCCGATTTTCCCGACTTTGGGTCATTGACCTGACCTGGAAGGTCAACCAATGACCTAGGACCCTAAAATTGGGTATCATCGGCTTCCTCTCGTCACGGGCAACACGCTCGTTTTTTCCGCAAAGCTCTAGCTCGATCAGGGGCCAAACGGCAAGGGGGGGGGGTCCAACCGACCCCCCCCCCCTACACATTAGAAGCTGACAAACGCCGCACACATGCGAGGGTTAAGGAACGCTTTGATGCTTTCATCCTACCTGCACTTATTTCTGCTGGCAACTGCCTGTATCGGAGATTTTTCCTGTAAACTTTCTGTAGATAGGGCTGGTACGGAAAATTCAGGATTTTTTTTTTCATAGATCATCCCATGTAAAAGTCCGGATTTTTTTTTCATAGACCCATCCCATGACGAATGACGATCTTATAAAGGCTTTCATCGTGAGTCCAGCCTGGCTTTGGAGATTTCGACCAAAGTCATTGTTGCCGACGGCTGCATCAGTTTATCCTCCGGCCGGGCCGCGCAGCGTGCGGACCGGCCGCTGAGGCCACATGGCGCCGGGAGGCATGTTTAACCTGGCCCGGGCGGTGACCCGCGCGATCGGGCGGCCCGGCGATTGGCTGCTGGTGGGCTGCGCCGCGGGCACTAGCGAGGCTATGCCGGGCCGCCACCGGACTGGCGGGCCAGTTGGGTCCGAGACGGGATGGAGTGGAGCAGGTGTGTGTCTGTCTGGGATTGTGGTCGCAAGATTTGTGCTGCAAAGTGATGGGACACAATACATCAAGTGCACTCGAGAAACAGTGTTGGTGAGGACAGTGAACAGCAGCGAGTCTTCTCAGCGTGCGAGTAGCCGATCATTTCCTTTCATCCGGGACTCATAACACGGCCTCTTCCGGGGTGTGTGAGGGAGGCGGCCACAGTGTCTCGCCATCGAGTCACTGAGCTTAAACTCGTTCCCCGGGTCTTGCCATCGAGGCTCGGGTGCGGGGTCTCCGCTCAGACAGGGGTGCGACCAGTCGGCTCCGGCTAACCTTGCCATCGAGGCGCCGGAGTATCGGTTGATCTGTCCGATTACAGTGGTCTCGCCATCGAGAGGCTGGAATCGGGCAGCGGCTGGCGTCTTCCTCGCCATCCTGATCTACCCATCGCTCTCCTACAGTCCTTGTCTATCATCCGGCTAAATAAGTGTCGTTGGCGTGTGAAATACCAGAGGACACGTGGCGACATTTCTGGTCCTCCGCGGGCCGGATTGCGATCAGTGAGCTGAACAGGAGAAGATGGGGATAGAAAAAGAAGAGGCAAAGGATGTCAAACGGCCCGATCCGACTGCAGATGGAGCTTTTAATGATATCAGAGAGCAGGAGCTTGCTGATCTGCGCCGGCAGCGTGGTTGCAAGAGGGCTGCTGCGACCAGGGTCAGCAAAGCGGTTGAGGTCGAGTTATCAAGAAAAGCGACCCGCGATCGTATCGAGCACATCAGCACGAGGCTGGAAGAAGCCTTCACCGACCTGAGAAAGGTGCATCAGACTTATGAAAGCAAACTTGGAGACGACGAACTCCAAGAAGCTCAAGAATATGCCGATCGCCTCGAAGACGAGGAATTGTTGATCCAGGGGAAGATCCAGCTGTACCTTCAAGAGTTGGATGAAGCCAAGTCATCAGCTGCCACCTCCCGTCACACTCGAAGTCGTGCCAAGTCACACACCTCAGCAGGCACCGCTGTTTCAGTTCGATCCAGAGAGGCTGCTGTGGAACTGGAGGACGCTGATCGCAAGCTGCGGGACCTCCAAGCTCAAGTGGAAGAGAGTCGTCGGAACATGAAAGAAAGACAGGAATTAGATGAACGCGATAGGGTGCTACAGCTCAGAATAGCTGAAGAGGCCCGCGACAGAGCTGCTCGGAAGGTGCACATGTATCAGGCTGCGGAAGACGAACTGAACTGGGATCGTCGGCATGATTTTGATGAAGCGGCTGCCAAAGAGAGAAAAGTATATGCCAAAGATGAGGATGTGCAACGATCAGCTGAACTACCTGGTGGTATGGACGTTCCCGGCAGAGGAGGTCCACACACGGAGGCAGCGGCAAATGAGTCCAGATTAACGGGTGACGGTGCCATGATATCACCGGAAGTGTTTGGCTCAGTACTAAATCCAAACACCTGGCCAGTACAAGGTCAGCGACATGAGAAACAGGTGCCACAGTCACCGGAGATGTCAGCTTTCGCCAACAGCATTCCGCGTCTCAGCCTGCCACGGTTCTGCGGAGATCCAAGTGAGTGGCCCAGCTGGATCAGCCTCTTCAAGGTGCTGATACATGGCCAGGCGTCCCTGTCGGATACGGAAAGAATGGCACATCTGCAACAGACTGTGGATGGGGCTGCCCGGGAAGCTATCGAAGGCCTCCGATTCGATGGAAGGATGTACCACCAAGCGCTGGCAAGACTGCACGAGCGATTCGGCCAGGAAGGTGTCATCAGCCAAGCGTGTCTCAGCTCAATGTTCTCGGTTCCAGCACCATCAGTCAGTGACCTGGCATCCATGGAGAGGTTTAATTCTACCATCAGTAACACTGTCTTGACATTGCAAGCTCTTAGATACTACGATGACCTGGGAGCGAGCGAGAACCTGCGCCGAGTCGTCTCAAAACTGCCGTGGGAGCTGATGCATCAGTGGGGACGTGAGGTCCACAAGCTGTATCCAGGTCGACCCACCCTGGATATCTTCAGCAAGTGGCTGGACACGGAAGTTGCCATTCTCAGGCACTCAACCTTCCACAATCGTGATGAAGAAGACGGGAAGTGTTCTGTATCTCCACGAGAAGCTTACGCCCAGAGAACACAGAACACATCGGCTGTGTCTTCTCACGGAGAAAGCCGAAGATGCTGGTGGTGTGTTCTGTGTGAAGAACAACACAAGCTCCAAGACTGCTCTGAGTTTCAGTCGAAGACTGTGGAGGAGAGGCTGACTGTAGTGACCAAGGAGCGACTGTGTTGGGGCTGCCTGAACAAGGGACACTTGATGAGAGTTTGTCGATCTGCAAGGCGCTGCAACTGGAATGGATGCACCGCAATCCATCATCGACTAATTCATGTGGACAGAGATGCTACTGAGAATGACGAGGAGCAAACAGAACCAAAGACCTCGGCACGAGAAGGAAGCCGCATCGTCGGTGCTACTCTAACGGAGACGACTGATACGCTGCTGCAGTTGGTGCCGGTGCGGATACACGGTCCGACCGGAGACAAAGACGTAGTAGCGCTGCTGGACCCTGGATCGCAGACTTCTTTCTGCAGCGAAGCGGTTCTGAAGAACATTGGCGTCAGAGGTACACGAGAAAACTTGCAGCTCCAGAACGTGGAAGGGAGTGGCCTTACACAATTATCCCTTCGGGTTCAGTTGGCGGTCAGTCCTGTGAGCGCAGCTGTTAGCAAAGAACGCATTGTGGTGCCTGAAGTATGGTCAGTACCAAAACTGAATGTGACCCCACCCAGTGTGAACAGCAAGCAGCTCAGGAGTTGGAAGCACCTGCAGGATCTAGACCTGCGACAGTACAACGGCTCACCGGTTGAGCTGCTTCTTGGAGCTAACGTCCTGGGAGCCGTACTGCAACGAGAAGTCAGAGTGGGAGGTCCTGGAATGCCGGTCGCAGTCCGAACGGATTTAGGCTGGACTCTTACTGGCTCAATATCCACCATGATACCGTGCGCAAAGCGGCAGGTCACATTTGTGCGTTGTCAGTCAAAAGATGTTGAAGAAACTGTTGTCGATGAAGGATGGACAGCGAGAAGCCACTGTAAGGTCAACGAACCGGAGGCGGTCTACGAAAATGATGTCGGAGAACTGGAGATCTTGGACCATGCCGGGACGGTGGGGGAGAAGAGGAGAGCAGGACTCTTTATAGAAAAAGAGGAACCGGCAACTCCTGGGTATCAGAACCAGTCCCAGAGAAACAGGAAAAAGATAGGAAAGAAGATATTCGGAAGAGCGAGGCGACAGCTGCCGCCACGACATCGTCTCCGGCGGCGCGGGAAGCAGCGATCTGCTTGGTTGCTTCGCCGCAGGCGGCTACCTCGTCGTAAGCAGCGACGCCCTAGGCGGCTATCTCAAAATGGAGGGCGAAGATCTCGGCGGCTGCCACGGCGCCGGGGGCGGCGATCTCGCCGGCAGTCTCAGCGCCGGTGGCGGCCACCTCTGCAGCCACCACAGCGGTGGCGGGGGCTGCCTCGACGCTGGTGGCAGTATCGTGGGCGGCTATGTCAGCGATGGAGGCGGCGACCTCTACGACTACCCCATCAGTGGTGGCTGCACCACATCAGATGCCATGGCCTGCGCTGTGGCAGTCTTGGCAAGAGCAGTGCGCTGGACGGTGGCGAGCTGGAGACGTCTTCAGCCCGTCCCATACGATACGGAGGCCCTCTCACGTAGGACTGGTGAATCTGCTCGTGGTAAGGTTCCGGTGCTAGTCTGCTGTCCCCTCCAACTGCAATGGGCGTGTCTCGCCTGTTTGTGCGTGAGGATCATTGTGTGGGAGTTGCGATAACATGTATGTGCCGTGTATCAATGTATGTTTGTAAGGAGTAGGTGGTCGGCAGGCGGGACTCAAGAATGCGTGGTTTGATGTTGTTTTGTGCGTTGTTTGCCTCGGAGCAGATGTTTGATGCAGCGTCGGTTGCGTTGTTGTAAGTGTTGCCCTGCTGTGCAACACGGTGGGGGAGGATGTTGCCGACGGCTGCATCAGTTTATCCTCCGGCCGGGCCGCGCAGCGTGCGGACCGGCCGCTGAGGCCACATGGCGCCGGGAGGCATGTTTAACCTGGCCCGGGCGGTGACCCGCGCGATCGGGCGGCCCGGCGATTGGCTGCTGGTGGGCTGCGCCGCGGGCACTAGCGAGGCTATGCCGGGCCGCCACCGGACTGGCGGGCCAGTTGGGTCCGAGACGGGATGGAGTGGAGCAGGTGTGTGTCTGTCTGGGATTGTGGTCGCAAGATTTGTGCTGCAAAGTGATGGGACACAATACATCAAGTGCACTCGAGAAACAGTGTTGGTGAGGACAGTGAACAGCAGCGAGTCTTCTCAGCGTGCGAGTAGCCGATCATTTCCTTTCATCCGGGACTCATAACACGGCCTCTTCCGGGGTGTGTGAGGGAGGCGGCCACAGTGTCTCGCCATCGAGTCACTGAGCTTAAACTCGTTCCCCGGGTCTTGCCATCGAGGCTCGGGTGCGGGGTCTCCGCTCAGACAGGGGTGCGACCAGTCGGCTCCGGCTAACCTTGCCATCGAGGCGCCGGAGTATCGGTTGATCTGTCCGATTACAGTGGTCTCGCCATCGAGAGGCTGGAATCGGGCAGCGGCTGGCGTCTTCCTCGCCATCCTGATCTACCCATCGCTCTCCTACAGTCCTTGTCTATCATCCGGCTAAATAAGTGTCGTTGGCGTGTGAAATACCAGAGGACACGTGGCGACAGTCATCTTAACTGAAAAGGCCTTCCACTTCTCAAATCACCAATTATTTCCCATGACGCAATTATTTCCCTTGACAATCCACTTCTCTCCTTCCCCTTTATCTCTTAGCTCGCGACATTCTCCACCTTTTCCGTGTGCGAGCGAAGCCTATGTGTGGGGTGATTGGGGGCGTGCTGTGTGTGGGGCTGGGCTCGGTGCGCGGACTCTCCGCCTCCCGGTAATTCGGTGCCCTATCTTGCTGTGACGCTGAGGGCGGCCGGCCACCCGTCTCAGGTGTGCTCAGCGTGGCGCCGTCTCTGGCCGGAGAGGAGGCGGACCTGGCAGATACCGACTCGCTGCTCTGGCCGGCGGAGGACCCCGGTCAGGACGAGCGGGGCGCGGAGACGCCGCCCCCGCCCCCGCCTCCGCCGGCGGCGGCTCCGGCTGAGATAGAGGGTGAGTATGTGAGGTGTGCTGCGGTGGTGACTATCGGATTGGACGTGAAATTGGACTGGGTTGGTGGCCTGTGGACTTGGTCCGCCCCGGACGCTTCACTGTGGATCTGGAGATCGAGTGAGGTTAGCTGGATTTCTTTTGGCGCTGCTTGACTTTTCACTCAACGCCTCATGGTAAATGTGTGATTGTTTGTTCTATTGCTCTCTATCACCACCTGTTTCACCCCACGGCCCACGCCTAGCCCTCCCCTCACTCGGCTGCCCGCGCTGACAGAGCGCTCCGTGTGGACAGAGCCGCCGCTGCGCGTGGCCACGCCCCCTGCCGATGACGTCATCGATCCGCTGCGGTACGACATCACGTGTACTGACGAGACTGCCGACACTGCCTCCGGGGACACTCAGGTTTGTAACGACGGGGTGGTGGTGGTGGGGCCGTCTGTGACGGGGTAACTGCGTTGGGTTGGCAGGAGTGGGTGCCTCGGTCAGTCGTGTAGGCACTGATTATGTTTGAAAAGGGCATTGTCAAGTAGGTTTCGTCGTAGGCTTCAATCTCTTCTTGCGTTTATATCTCTTCACAGGCAGGCTTTAGTTAAATAAGTTTGATGGGATGCAATATTTTGCAAGGTTTGTCGTCGATGTAACTGCTGGATTCACGATTGGTTAGGTCACTCTGAATGACACTTGTGTGTGATCGTCCAGGGCTCGGTTGCCGGCGACATTGGATCGCTGACGGACGGAGGGATCCCTCTCATCTACTGCTGTCGGCTGCTCGTCTCACGGTACCTGCTCACCGGCGTACCCAAGGGCATCAGGTCAGTCAGTTAGGAACTTGGAGATGCAGGAGACATTAGGAATACAGTGTGGGCCTCTCGTCAGAGCCAAGTACCGACGTAAAGAGGATGCTCGTCCAGCTCGAATTTCCGGCATGTAGATGCACTTACTATCAATCCATCTGCATGATGATGCAGTTATGATGCATATCTGTCAACGTAGCTATTTTTTTAAATGTCAAAAAATGTACTCATGATAATGCCCAGAACTTCGACATTGAAATATCATATTTTGTGAATAATGACGTTGGTTCGCTGTACCGTTTCATTTATCTCTGCGTGTGTGCGCACTATGATAACAGTCTGGTATGCTATGTCGTGTGTCGACAGGGGTGACCGAGAGGTGCGTGTCAGCATCAAGGTGCTGTGTGTCACCTGTATCAGCGCGGCCGTGTCACTGGCGCCCGACATACTGTCACTGCCGCTGCTGATCGACAAAGATCCTGAGTCAGGTCAGCTTAACATGGGTGGCAGCAACATTCTTTGAACAAAACGCCGGGATGGGGTAATAAAACCATCATTTGTTACTCTTGGGTCAATGAATTTAAGGAAATGACATTGTTCACTTGATTTTCAAAGCAGTTGCCGCGGAATGATACTTCTTGTTCAAAACTTCAACTGAAAGGTTGATTTGGCATGCGGCAATGTATTTAGTTCGTCACTTGTTAACCTCCTTCGCTCAGCGTACTGTCAGTGTCTCATTTAGTAACGCTCTCTTTCTCCCCCCAGCCGAGTGTCAGTACCTGTGGGACGTGCTGCTGTTTGTGGATGACGCCGACCCGCAGCTGCGCGGCGCCGTGTCCCTGCTCATCGGCACTTACCTGCGCGCGACGGCGCTTCAGCCAGCCACCCAGGGGGATGGCACCGACCGACCGGCGCCGCTGAGAGCGCGGACGCTGCTCGACCACCTGCAGCAGGTCAGGGGGGACGCGGGCTGTGTGAAGTCATGGTGGAATGGCGGGTTAAACAATTCACGCCGGGTTAAACAGCACTTTTCATGTCTCTGTTCAGTGCTTTCTGCAGAAGAATCGTTAGGATGCCCGGCTACGCTTGGTGAACTCATCTAAACGTACTCTGGATGGTAACTTTCGTGATGCTTGATATATTTTAATTGATGCTGGCTCTAAGAGTATAGGCCCTCATCTTATCAAAATGTTTGGTCTTTGGCCGATTGCACAGTAGCGGCTCTGGACCGAATATGTGACGCGGCATCCCGTCTCCCCGTTCACAGGTCCTATTAGACAGCAGTCACGTGTCGAGTCGCCAGGCGCTGGAGGGGCTCGGCCAGTGTCTGGAGCCGCTGAACCCTACTGAAGGCTCTCTACTGTTCACAGGTGCTGCTGGACAGCAGTCACGTGTCGAGTCGCCAGGCGCTGGAGGGGCTCGGCCAGTGTCTGGAGCCGCTGCTGAAGGCGCCCGAGTGTGAGCTGCTTCTGCCGCTGCTGTCTGCGTTGCTCCGGCTGGCCGATCACTCCTACTGGCTAGTCAAGGTGAGGACTGCGTGTCTGGCAGTGCTCCGGCCGGTCCCAGAACTGGGTTTTGTGTGCGACAGCTGAATGAATGTAAATGCAGATGTGTGTGCAAATCGTGGTCACGTGATCTTTGAATCACTAACTTCTCTGTAATTGCTAGTTATTTTTCTCCATTTAACGAACTGTGACTCCATCCGTCGAGCCTTCCCTTGGTCTATTTTCCTGTCACCCCGACATCCCAATCGATTCCCCGATCCAGCAGATAGTGTCTTTCTCTAGCTGTCCTCCCCACGGCGCTCACATCTGCCTCAGTGTGCTCACAACCCCGTCCTCAGGCTGATCGTTTGCCGACTCTTGCTGACTTTTCTGACTCTGTTTCCTCCAGGTGGACCTGTGCTCGCTGGTGTCGGCGCTGCCGCTGCCGGAGCTGGAGCTGCTCTGGCGCTGGGGAGCTGCCGACGACAGCAGCTACCAGCAGCTGCTGTTGGACGACCTGCTGCTCCGGCTGCTGGAGGACGTCGACCAGCGCGTCCAGCAGGCGGCCGCCACCGCGATCGTCAGGTCAGTCGATGGAGGAAGCCGGACTGTTTCCACTCCATTACAGGCTGGGGCCCACAGCAATGATGGAAATAAGGCCCTTTGCTGGTCCCAGTCGGTTCCAAACGATTTTGTTCTCCTTTACAAATTTTTACTCTGGCACCTGAAATCTTTTAAATTTCCAGTCTGTGATGAGAAAATGCTATTATTACGCCTAAAACATGCAGTTATAGCATTGAGAGAACACATTTTATCAACTGCCACATTTAGTAGGCCAAACATATGATTTTCCTGTTAAGTGTTCTAAAATGTGGCCGGTTCTCCGGACAGATTTTATTCTCCGGGACCAGGATCAAAATTCACAATTCCAACATGATTGGCCCGCAGTCCTGTGTGACATTCCATGAGTGACTAGGGCTATATCTCATTGATCTTAGCAGGACTGATTGGTGGTGTCCGTCTGAAGACTCCGAGATGGGCGGTTGTACCTACTGCAAAGTCGTTGAGCTTCTTCGTGTTGTGTCGTCACTAAGAAAGCGATTTTGCTTCATTTGTGATACAATACCAGGCTGTAGAGATGCAAACCTATCTGATCTGATCACATATTTTGATCAGCTTATACTTTGCACTGCGGAATTTCGACAATCCTGAATTTTGCCCCCACCCCCTGACTGCCCTCGCTGCTGTGTCTTTCAGTTACGTACAGCGAGTGCCGGTCTCCGCCGAGCCGGACGGCTGGGTGTCGGAGGCGGCCGGCCGGCAGCGCTCGGCCCTCCTGCCGCCGCCGCAGCCGTGGGGTACCGGTCTCCGTGTGACCGGTCCCGGCCGGGGAGCCGTGCCGCCCTTTAGCGAGGCTGGTGGACCGGCCCGGCCCGAGCTGGGCGCGGCGCTCTCACTGGTGGTCGGCAAACTGATCAGCACTCTGATGATGACCGACTCAAAACATATGGTGGTGAGTGGAATGGTTACTGGGAGGCTGCATTGAGTGTGTGTGTGTGTGTGTGGGGGGGGGGGGGGGAGAATTCAGGCCGGACGGGCCAGGAACTTAATCAGGTGTCAGTGTTTTATTCTTACCGCTCACGTAGTCCGTACTACTTTTGTAAATCTCGTCTACACAAGTATTGTCTGACCCGTCGGCAGTGTAAATGGTTTCTATGGTCGGCTTGCCATCGAATCTGTTTCGTCTCCGGCTGACTGACTCTCTCCTCTGCCCGCCGGTCCACACCAGTCGGGGACGGTTCTGGCGCTCAGGGCTCTCATGGACAAGATGCCGGCCACTGTATACCCGGAGGCCTGGCAGGTCAACCACAAACGGTGAGCAATGCCAATGAGGAACCAGTAAAGAACGGAATATTGCTGTTTTTATGGCACTACGTTCTTTCAAGCGGCGTGATATGAAAGTGTCATTTTGCGTGCATGGTAAATGAAAAATAATTATTTTGTTGATGTCACTATGCCGCTTCAGACGGCAGTGATGGTTCGCTGACAAGTGACAAATATCTGTTTTTGTTTCAGGTACCGCCGCGGTCTGTACCAGCTGTGCGTTTCCATGGTTACGTCCACACAACTGATGCACGACCTGGCCACACACAACAACCTGGTGCACCTGGCTGCCAGCCTCGCCGCCGGTGAGTTACACCAACCAACTGCACCTGATCATACACAATAACCTGGTGCTCCTGATCAGACATACCAAGCTAGTGCACTCTGTTCGCCAGCCCCTTGGCTGATTATTGATTAAGTACTAACCTGACCACAGAGCTGTGCATTTGGTTTGTACAGGGTGGGGCAGAAAGATTTACCTGTTTGTTTTCAGACCATAGCTTAAGAAGTTATGAACGGATTTTGATAAAATTTTGCATGCAGCTTCCCAACTGACTCATGTATCAACATTAAGATCGTTTTTACATTTTGTAATAGTTGTTGGTGAGCTATGGCGAAGATGACTAAGTGAGCCCAACTTGCGGCGCTTAAGTACTGGCTGGCCACAGCTTCCGAAGCGTTGCCAAACAGCTCGGTGTTGCCGTAAAAACTGTTTGCAGTGTAATTAAATGAATTAAAAAGACAGTGTTAGTGTCGACGAAGTCCATGCCAGGTAAAACAAGGGATTTCCGCTTCCAAAAACTGGTTAATATCGTGCACAAGAAGGTGTTTCAAGTCCTTGGCGAAGCATGCGCAAACTGCCAAGGGACCTCGGTGTTTCGCCCAGAACCGCCAGGAGAATAAAAAACGACGGCTTAGGGTTCATGTCATACAGGATGTAACGTCGACACCTAAATTCGGCGGCATCCAGGGAAAAGCGGCTACACAGGACCCAAAAGACATTGGAGGAGATCAGGAGCGCCGGTAGCAAGGCATTCTGCTGGTCCAATGACAACATTTTCATGCCTGAGCCCCAGAGACACTCCCAAAGCGTCAGAATTTTGGCAGATGGTCCATCCATCAAGGGATCAGGCCCTTGGGATCTGGTCCTTGGGACGGCACCGTCGAATCTGGGCGGGGACACCGTGCGGCGCTAGTGCCCCTCCTCAGAGGAACGTTTCGAGGCAGTGGTGGAGGACAAAGGTGACCATTTTGAGTCATAATGCCGTCGCTGAGATGTGTACATGTTACTGCATATATGTGCAAGAAATCAATTTGATATCTTTGTTCGGTGCCGAAATATTTAAGAAAATCAAGAGGTAAATCTTTCTGCCCCACCCTGTACTTCTATCGGTTGTTATTTCTTTGCCCCCGTAGCCCATGTTTCCTTCACATATGCCCCAGCAGCGACTGAAACCGTGCTGTCCCTGCAGGGATCTGCGTGCGCCAGCAGCGGGCGCGACCGTCTCAGAGCCGGGAGGAGCGACTGAGGGCCAACTGGGACCTGCTCGAGCCGCTGGTCACCCACGTGATGCGCGTGATGAACATCTACAGCCACCTGGTCGGCGACACGCAGCCCACCACGCCGCAGAACAAGTCAGTGGCGCTCGGAGATCATACTGGGGTTGGGGGAGTATTTTCAAATGAAGGTTTGTCTCATTTTGGTAGATGACGGATGAAGCAAGCTTCCAAACGGACTCTGTCCTGCTAAACGTGGAAGTATTGCAACTGCAGTTATTTAGTGAGAAGATGTATGATGCATTTTCTTTCCCTACTCGTTCCAGACTATATTTCTTCTTGTGCAAAGGTATAAACGTAACCACTCATCGGCAATGTACTTGCTCTTTGACCCTGATCACCGACCTCACCATTGATAGGTCGAGTCTGCCCAGTTTTCCAACTGCCAGCTCGTTGTCGCCGATCAAAAAGCGCAGCACCCCGGAACGGTCAAAGTCTGCCACCAGCACTACTACCACCTCCACGGCAGCGTCTTCCACGCCCGCCCCGGCGCCCGCCTCTGCCGCCTCCGACCGGGCTGGTATGTACCGTGCTTATTTGGCACGTCAATGTAGTCCTCGTGAGTCGTGACGTTGCACGACTCTAAGTCTTGCATGCGGCAGGTCAGAGCAGCTGCTGCTGTTGTCAAGGAATATTTAATTGCTTTCGGAGCAAGGTGTGCCGAAATCGGGGAAGTTGCTGAGCTTAGTTTTGAATATGTCCTGGAACCCAAACTTATAATTCTGACTAACTAGGCGATGTTTCATGTTGCTCATTGTTGTTGCATCATTATAAATCGGAACATGTGCCAAGTTGCAACATGAGCTGTTTGCAACATGCAACATGAGCTGTAGCGGATTTGCGATTTTTATTTACCGTGTCTCGCTGTGGGGCACGCCTTGACGCCGGACTTCGTCAATGTTCTTCGCCAGGTTCACAAGAGCGGGAGGAGAAGGAGGCAGACAAGAAGGTCCGACAGGCCGTCGGGTTCTTTATGTCATCACCCGAGTACCAGAAGCTGTACTCGATGCTCAAAACCATTTACGAGACATTCAAGGTGTGTCTTCATGATATTTAGGATCAGCGTGTAATGCACCGTGTAATGTGTATTGCCTTTTTCCTATATTTTCGACAATGTCGATCCATAACTGACTTTGCGACGCCTTGATTTCCAGCTGCATTCTCCTGACTCCCCCCCCTATATCTGCAGATCACGCTGAACGCCCAGAGCTCTGAGAAGCTACTGGGCGTGCTGTCGGGCTGTCTGACGGCGCTGGGCATCCTGCTCGAGCTGGTCGGCACGGCCCAGGTGGCACCGCTGGCCGAGGAGCTGCTCGGATACGTCACCGGGCTGATACGACTGACACCGGCGCTGGCGCTGCACTGCGTGTTGCAGGTAGGTAGGGAATGCATGTCTGGGGATGGTTCACCGTGTGATACCGGGAATGGTCAGGGAAGCTAATTTTGTTAACGGTACTTAATTTGCTCCAGATGGGTAGGAACCTGGGCGATGATGACGGAAAAATTCGCTAGTCCCTCTTCGGTGATTTCATTTTATGATGAATATTCAGACTGGAGTTGCTAAGTTTGGTCGATTGATTTGTCTCCTGATAGCTTGCAACTAGCGGCATGAGTTAAATGCTTGATGTTCATATCCATTACCCAGTTGATGTGTTGTTGCGAACCCCTACCGTCATTCAGTTGTAATCAGCATGCTCACAACGTACTGTCATCCGTATCTGCTAACATCGCTCCACCGTCGCGCCATTTTCAGCTGCTGCGCGCCATGTTCGGCTCGGCGGACGCGGCTCGTCCGTCGGGCTCGGCCGGCCACCTGTCGCGGGACGCCAGCACGACGTCGTGCGCGGCGGACGACGAGCCGGGCCTGTACCAGGCGTGTGTGAACGGGCCTTATGCCGAGCTGGCCGCGTTTGTGGCCACCTCCCGGCGACTGACGGCGACCAACGAGGATGGCACGTGGGTGTGGAGGGGAGTCGGGGAAGATTGAGGGTGAAGAGGGGATGACAGCAGCGAAAGGGCTGGTAGCATGCAGCGTAGGGTTTCTGATGGTTATCTCTTGTCTTACGGCTTGCTTTTACTGTGTTCCGACGCTCTTTCATTAAATTGGTATACGTTTCTTTCTCTCAACCTCTTAATATATCTTGTTTGTACAGATTGTGTTGGTTCGAGCTGCGTACCAAAGTTAAGTAAAAGGTAATGTTAAGTAAAATATGTTCGGGCCTCCACGGCTAGTTTGGTTAACAGACACTTCGTTTTGATCCCAGCAGGTTAACCATGCTACCACTCTAGCTCGGGCCGTCACTGTGACCTCAGCTCACCGTTCTACCTTTCCAGTTCTCCGTCGCCTCGGCCGGAATACGACAGTCGCCGGCCGGGACTCAGCTCGGGCCGCAGTACCGACAAACAGGCGCTGGCCTCCTACATCCGAGTCTTCGAGCCGTCTGTCATCAAGGCGCTCAAGGTGGGCAGGCATGACGGCGGGGTGGGCGCTCGTGGTTCATGGTTGTGTTGCATGGCGATTGTTAACTTCATTGTCATTGCCAGTAAATTGTAGCTAAATGTCTTACACTATCAGCAGATAAGCTAAAACAAAAATGTTTACTGCTCAGTGCTCATCCTTGTTTCACAACATTTCCGACAACGGTCTCTTAGACGCCCATACCACTCTGATCATCCATAGGACCGCCTGCTCCCTAGACATGCTTAGACCAGACCCGATACCCCTCCGATCTACCGTCCATCGGACAGATCGCCCTCAAGAACACACGTTCAAACTATCTCCCTTCCCAGCTGTACACTGTGACCAGCGACCCGGAGGTGCAGAGTCAAGTGCTCTGGCTGCTCATTCAGCTAGTCCAGCTGAGAGTCAACTACTGTCTGCTCGACTCGGACCAGATCTTCATCGGCTACGTCATTAAACAGCTGGAGTACGTCGAGGAGGGACAGATGAAGTGAGTTGTGCTACAATAGCGAGCGTTGTCTGAGAGTGAGCCACTGCACTAATTTTCAGCTATATGTGAATTTTGTCATAACCGTAATATGGCCGAAAGAGAGCAGTGATACTTTTCCCTTTTCATGGACCGGGCTATGCTGTGCCTATGTAGCGCTGTTACAGCGCTACATAGCTCTACTCCGATGCTTATTGGAACTCGACACGTGTTTCCGGTCAGGTCCTAGCTGAACGGGATATTTTGGCTTTAATCCTGTCACTATTTTACACCCAATCGCCGGCTGCATTCTATTCTAACCTGACCCCATGTGACCGTTCACCAGGGAAGGTAACCAGGTGATCCCTGCCATCTTCCGGTTTCTGGTGGCATTGTCCTACGAGCGCTACCACTCCAAGACGATCGTCTCCATACCCAAGGTCATCCAGCTGTGCGATGGCCTCATAGCCAGCGGTCAGCCGCCGGAGACTTACGGTAAGGATATGGACGGGGGGGGGGGGGATTGAGTAGTTCAGTGGTGTGGCCTATTGACCAATATTTGCTCAGACTTTATTGTTTTAGGTGGTTGTACATTTCATCCATGTTCAAATAGAATATTTGAATGACATGTAACGTTGAAGGTAATGTTTTGGCCTTTCGATCGAGGCAGTTTTTAGCATCTTCTGTGGTTCGAATTAGAGGGCTTGTAATGAGCTCAAGAAGTTGTGTTACTTATCCCCGGCTACTGTCTGTTACACCAGTGGTATCACGGTCGGCATGGCATCCTGTGCCCATCCTGCAATCTTATTACGAGCGAGCGAGCGCAGCGAGCGAAGTGAGTCTTTTCAATATAACGGAAAAATCTCAGTATGAGCGGCCCGGCCCGGCCCGGCCCGGCCTGTAACGCTTTTGAGAGGCTTATATCTCAGCAACCGCTGGACCGATTGGCCTGCGGTCTTTTTTGTTGGGTAGCCCCATCCCTTCTACCCCGTAATTGACTACTTTTGATACATCTCAGCGACCGTCGTGGCACGTGCCACGTGAAAAGTCAAGGGTGTTCAAGCTGTTTTGCAAAAGTAGTGATTTTGAGAGGCTCATATCTCAGCAGCCGCTTGGGCGATTGACTTGCGGTAATTTTTGTAGGGTAGCATCATCCCTTCTACCCAAAATAGGATACTCTCGATGCATGTGGGTCACCCCCAGTGCACGTGCAAAATACAACAATAAGAGGTGCCAAATTTGTTCCCATTTCAGTAACTCGGTAATTACTGGGGCGATTTCGCTGAAACTTGGCATACAGGTAGGCACCCACCAGGCGATGCATTCCCATGTGTTGCGGTTAGGGTGCTACTGCACGTGCGCACGTGCAGGGGGCGTTTCCAGATCTCGAGAACGGCTGGGCCGATTGCGCTCAAATTTGGTACACGGTTGGGGACCAGTTAGTAGGGTGCCGTGCAAAAGTCATTTTGGACCCCGTTTGCACGTGCGCACGTGCAGAATGCCGCTTCCAGATCTCAGGAACGGCTGGGCCGATTGCGTTCAAATTTGGCACACCGTTAGCGGCCGGTTAGAAGGGTGCTTTGCGCAAGCCCGTTGGAAGCACCCTCTCGCCCTTCCGCACGTGCAGGGCTCACTATCTCGCTCGCTCGTTCTTCGCCCAAAAGGCGTTTTACTGGTGTGAGCTTTATATCTTTATGCCCCCATCATACCGCATCAGTCTGACTTGGTTTACCGTATTTCCGGTCCGCAGCACTGCCTGCGCTCCGTCCCATCGTCGAGGACCTGTTCGTATCGGCTCGGCCGTCTGTCCAGGACGCCAAGGAGCTGGAGGCGCAGAAGGAGGTGCTGCTCAGCATGCTGCTGCGGCTGATCCAGTACCCGGAGGTCAGTCAGGGCCGGCAGGGTGGTCGGCAGAGTCGGCGAGAGGGGACTGATCTGTCAGCTCTTTCAGTTCTTTTCTGACGCAATGGAAGTTTGCACGTACTATGATGACTTTTGACGATATGAGTTCAGATAACTTTAAGTCTAGTCAGGTTTCTTTGTTTCTACTTGACTGTATGATGTCTATTACCCATTCCATATCTTACTCAGGATGATAATCAATCTCAGCTTCTATTTCACTCTGTAGAACCTGACCTTCTTACACCTTTCCTCTCGTCAGGTTCTGGAGCTGGTATCGCTAGCCGTGTGTGAGTCTCGCCGGGACGGTGAGGAGCGCTGGCGGCTCGCCTCGCGCGCCGTCCTGGACGCCCTGCTGCCGCCGCTGTTGCAGCTGCACGTGAGGCTCGACTCGCCCGAGGCGCTGGCGGCGCTCCACCGGCTGCTGGCGGCGCTGTGCCCGCGCGCCCTCCGGCCCGCCGAGGACCTGCTGTCGGGCCTGCTGCGGCACCCGGTCGGCGTGGTGAGTGGGGAGCGGAGAGTCCTGTCGGTTCAATTCATGACTTCTTCGACTTGCTTTGACCCAGTGCCTATGAGCTGTATGCTAGCTTGGTTTATTTTATTGTTATGATTCCCTCATGGGCATTTTGTCGAACTATTGCGATGTACTCACAGCCAGTCCCCTCCCCGCCTCCTGTATAACTGCCCCTCCTGACATAGGACTCCCTCTCCACCACTCCCCCGCCCCCTATCTTACCGCCCGTCTCTCTCTGTGCCGCCAGTCCTCGGTCTCGGACATGCAGCGCTGGGGCGGCATGATATCGGCTCTGCTGCGCGTGCTGGTCACACACGTGCGGGAGGACGTGCTGCTCGCTAGGGTGGATGACCTCGGACTGGCCACCACGGAGCTGCACCGGGACCGGGAGCGAGCCGTCAGCGCACAGGAGATCGTCGTTAGGTGGGCAGTGTGGAACGTTGTTGGGTGCGAACTGCGACGGGAGTCGATCTGTAGGTTTTTTGCTGATTGGCCGGTGCTGATTGGTCCCCCAGGTAGGTCCCCGGAGGGGAAAGTAAATATGTTTCCTATTATCAGATTCGTACTGTTTGATCTTTGTCTTCAGCTGATGTGCTTATATTTATTTTATAAGAAGTGATTCGATCAACATTCTTGCTCAAGAAGTCCTCAGACGCTGAATTATAGTATATTATATAATTAATACAATTGAATTATAATAATAATATAGTTAACTCGTTGAATTAATAGTTAAAAAACATAAAGCGTCGTTGAATTTCTCACTTTCGTCCCCCTGTTACCTCCAGGTTCCTGCTGTCTGCTCTGGAGCTGCTGGTCGGCCAGCTGGCCTCCGTGGTAGCCAGCCCTCTGATGTGGGGCACCACCACCTGCCTGCCGCAGCTGCTGGCTCAGCTCCTGCAGATCATCATCTACATACTGCAGTCCGGTGAGACGAGCGCACTCGCCCGTCCCGCCCGGACGGTAGCTGAGAAAAGGGAGTTTTAGTAGAGGTGTATTTAGTAGTAGATGTAATGGAAGCTTTATCTATTCAAAACTACTTTAAATTAACTGCTTTCTTATAACGTGTTTGCTAGAAGACGTAACAACAAGCCATCCAAATGCCCTGCTGTATTTCTTTCTGGGAAGTCTTTTCCTCCTTGCGTCTTGTAGCTCCTATTTCCGTGTTCTTGACGCTTACATCGCCCGTCCGTTTCCAGGCGCGTTTGGCGAGTGCGCACGCTGCGCTATGTGGCTGGTCTCAGAGGGCCTGTACGACCTGGATCCCATCAGCAGCGCTTTCCTCAGCCTGGCCGGCGTGCAGCCGGTGCTGCTGCTCTCCTGGTGTAACCTGCTCACACTGCTCAACTACCGGCAGCTGGACTTTTGGCGCGCGCTCACCCAGCCGCCCGCCGACCCCAGGTGAGACCTGCGTCCCTCATACAGGTCACACCGGCCGGGCCCTGTAATATATCAGACCCCAGGTCATACCTGAGTTTCATACAACTGACCTCAGGTCAGAGCTCAGAATATCCGGCCTTTGCAATATAGGTCTGGTCTGGCCCCAACTGCAGCCCTCAGCCGACTGGGCCGTATTCCATCTGCCTATAGCTCTGGCTGATCCGCATGTAACTCAAATGTTTTACGGTAAAATTGCTAGGGTACACTGGCAGAATTTCTGGATGCTGTGACGTCACTCATGCGCTCGTTTCCTTGGTGGCAGCTATCGGTGTTGACGCATTCTTTTCCTGTTTCAGCTGGGAATCGACAGGGTGTCTGGCCCGTGACCTGGCCCGCAAGGGAGCTCTCATTCTTCTCTGTGATTACATGGTGAGAACTCCTCTGATCATGACCATATTGAAAACCAAGTGCTTTGGTATTTAAATCGAACGCTTTGCATTCCTCGTGACTTAGTTTGGACGAGCACATGCTTACTTTGCCACTTGTTATCGATCTTCCCTCTCTCACTTATCGTGTTATCCGTGTAAGAAACGTCCGACGGTGAGCTGCTGTTGCTCACCCTTTCTCTGACTACCTGGTCCTCCCCAGCGTGAGAACACCTCGGACGGTGAGCTGCTCGCCTGGCTGTTCAGTACTTACCTTTCACTCACATGTCCCCCAGTGTGAGAACACGTCGGACGGTGAGCTGCTCGCCTGGCTGCTCACCTCTCACATGACGGAGCTGGTGGCGCTCAGTGCCGAGCCTCCCGTCTCCGATATGCTGGCCGCGCTCCACCGGAACCCCTCGGCGTCCGGCCTGCTGATCCAGGCCATCGCCGCGCGCTGTCGGCATCTGGATCAGGTAGGTGGCGAGGAGTAGAGGGAAGGGCGCGGTGCGCAGAGCGGGATGAAGAGAGTTGACTTCTTGCTTGACGAGGCACGGACTCTTGTTCACTCCTATGACTGAGCTGACGATGCTGTATGACTAGTGTAATTATGCCTCATAATAGAATTACACGCCCATACGGCAGTGCCCTGGCCTTGGCACGAATGTTATAGCACAGTTGTCCCATGTCTAGTCCTGTCATGTGCCCCTCTGCACCCGTAAGCCCCTCGGCCCTCAGTCTGATATGCTGTCTGCTGTTACAGCCGCTGATGGCCCAGCGCGTGCTGCGCTGTCTGGAGGGAGCGCCGGCCGCTCAGTACGGGCCGCTGTTGCTGCTCCTGTCTCGCCGGCTGATGACCTCACACCACCTGGTCGTGGCCGACGAGGTCATCCGGCTAGCCTGTAGGTCAGTCAGCCTCTGAGGGTCACTGGGACTCTCTGGGAGGTCACTGAGGTCAATTTTGGCCAGTTTGTGACCGGGGGAGACATATAGCCGCAGCTTACTTTGACACATGCTACATAGACCTCTTGATGGTGCCTTTAATATTTTAAAATTGTTTCGAATGTTGTGAATACTTAGCAAGTTAGCCACACCCACTCATTTTTGCTTATTCGTTTGTTCCGCAGGAAGTTGGAGATAATGCTGGCGGCTGAAGAGCGAATACTTTCAGAAGACAACTTCAATGAACTGGTGGAAAATATATCGAAAGAACCATCTCTAATGAGGTAAACGGAGGTTGTTTGAAAAGACAAACACTATTCGTTAGAATTGTGTTTTTCTATTGAATATTTCTGATGGCAGGGGGAGGGATAAGGGTCATTAGGGGTGTTAGCAACCACTAAGCACAATAATTTTAGATGTATTCATTCGATCACGGAGCTATATTCGACCTTACCGGTACTGACTGCGCTCCTTTTCTGCTGCAGGGAGCGCGAGCTGACCTCGCTGGTGACCCGGCTGGGTCAGACGTTCTTCGGTGTGCCCCTGGCTCTGGGTGAGGAGGAGGCTGAGAGGCCGGCCGTTGCGCCGCCGGCAGTGCCCGACCGAGACTGGTACCGGCAGCTGGTCAGGGACACGTGAGTGTGACCGGGTAGGGTAGTTCATCCATCGGGCAACGTTATGGGCGGTGCACTGGTAATACTGATCTGAGTGATCGTAGTAATCAGGTGATGTGGACTGCACGTTGTGCAATGTGGATCGGACGTGAGACCACTTAATAAATGTGGCTTGTGGTGGGGTGTGTGCACTTAGATGAGGCAGAATACAATTGATCTGATCGTGGTAACATGAGAGTTCGAATTAATTTTTTAGCGCGGATTAATCTTTTGAGACGTTTCTGTTTTGCGTGGCGCAGATGCCGTCTTGCATTTTCTTACACTTTTATTGCTTATGTTAGGGCCTCGATCTGGAGTTCCGGTCTCGTGTAAAAATTGATGGCTTAGGTCGGTATATTTCTTAATTGTAAATGTACTTTTTAGGAGCGGCTGGTCTGAGGCTCCCGGTCGAGAGTGCGCCCGTCTCCTGGCACGGCTGGAGCACCAGGAGATCCTGGACATCCTCATGGCTGAGGGAACTGACCTGGCCATCCTGGAGCACTGCTTCCGACAACCGGACATAGGCACGGAGGTCAGAGTCACTGCTCACTGCATGCTAATAACGTAGAGGCTTTTTTGAAGTCATTAAGACTACGTTAAAACTCTTTTTTTACTGTTGTGTGTGTCACTATTTACTCGGTCACGTTTCGGGGTATGTCGATCGTATTTCATCGTTCTGCATCGTATACAATAGACAAAGGCTGAATCTGCCAGTTTTTTTTTTTTGAAAATACGCATGACGCTTCTTCGTTTCTGTGACATGCATTATTACGACTGTGTTTCTGTGTGCACAGGCTGGCGGCTCGGCGCTGTACGCCGCGGCTGAGACTGCTCTGTGTCAACATCTGGAGCTGATCTGTAGCCAGCTGCCTTCGCCCGATCAGGTAAATGTGCCTCGATTCAGTGGACTACTACCAGCCAGTTAGAACACTCAGGTAGCAAATTTAATGTCTGCGATAACTATTGTCAACGAATGAGGTCCACGAAACTTGTTATTTTGTAATCATTTCACCCGAGGTGGCAGCTCAGGATGTTAATATCCCGCGCCTTTATCATTCATCACCCTTCAGCAGCTTTCACTAATCACTGTGTGACCCTCCTCCGTTTCTAACAATTTTTCGCCAGTGACCGACATCATTGCGCGCTCTAACCCCTCATGTCTCCATCGAACAGGCGTTCGCCAGTGACCGGTATCGTAAATACACCCGCCGCCTCGAGGAGCAGCTCTGTGAGCCGACTGTATGGCGGCGCCTGCTGCGACTGGCGGCCGGCGTCCAGGCCTACTGTGCCTCCCGACACACTGCCACCGTTCACCTGGAGCCGCCGGAGACGGCCGCCGCGCCACTCGCCAGGCTGGCGCTGCTCTGTCTGGAGGTGAGATTGGGGCAGAGGGCGGGGGGAGGGAGGGAGGTGGCGGTGCTGCTGGCCAGGCTGGCGCTGCTCTGTCTGGAGGTAAGATTGGGGCAGAGGGTGAGGGGAGGGAGGGAGGTGGCGGTGCTGCTGGCCAGGCTGGCGCTGCTCTGTCTGGAGGTGAGCCCGCGAGGGAGAGTGGGAGGAGGAGGCATAGAGTTGCAGGCCACGCGCACGGGGTAATATTTGGTGTCATGTGGCAAACGTGTCATGTTTTGTCGTAGGTTTCAAAATACCGAAGCTGGTGTTACTAGGTTAAATCGCGAACAGCTTGAG
Organism: Amphibalanus amphitrite; assembly: GCF_019059575.1. Classification (NCBI taxonomy): domain Eukaryota; kingdom Metazoa; phylum Arthropoda; class Thecostraca; order Balanomorpha; family Balanidae; genus Amphibalanus; species Amphibalanus amphitrite. The sequence goes on along the minus strand of NW_024881734.1, from coordinate 620,059 downwards.
GGTGACTTGTACTCATATGGTGTATTCGACGAATCTCTTAAATGAAGGTCTATTGATTTTAGTGACCAGAGGTGGTACATAATTACGTTGGCTGGCCGAAAAAAAATGTTTGACGGTAAATTGATGTTGGCTGAACGTGAGTGGAGCTCTCCGTGTGCTGACCCTTGTCCCCCCCCCCTCACCCGCCAGGCTCTGCGCTACAGCGTGACCTGCCGTCTCCCGGAGCTGCCGCGACACGTGCGCGTCCTGCTGGGCACTGCCGCCGGCTGCCTGCGACTCTCCTCTGTGCTGGCCGAGCTGGCCGCCAGGGACACCCAGTGGACGGTGCTGGCAGTGAACGCCATCTACCGGGTGACGCGCGTGCTGCGCGGTGCTCTGCCAGAGACTTGTGAGCAGGGAGGGGAGAGGAGGGCAAAGGGCTTGAGGGAGGGCGTGTTTAATGTGGTCTGGATGTTTTATATGAAATGTTCGTAAAAAAGTTATTTTAGCTGGGATAGATCACTGGTTTTGCTTGTGTGCCGCAGCCACTCTGAGCTCACGTGGTTACGGTTAGATTCAGTTGTTCGCCTTTTACTTTTTTCTATCTACAATGTGCATAGTCACAGCTATTCATATTCATATTCATACACCAATGTTCTTTGTTTTCAAACAAAAAGTTATTTACTCTGTTGTGCAAGTTCCGGAGATCTCAGCTCTCTTCCAGACCTTGAAGATAGTGTCTCTTGGTGTCTCTCACTAAGCCCGTTTGTCTGTGTGTGCCTGCAGCGGTGTCGGCAGTGTCGACCGGCGTCGAGTCGCGCGTATACCAGCGGATGGCCTCGCTGATGCTGTGGGCAGAGGCTCTCCAGGACAGACACGAGACAGCCACCAGGATCAGGTCAGAAATCGGATGTGGTGCGAGGAATATCGTTCGGCTCTACTTGTAACTCCTGTTACATGTAGTTGCAGTTACCATGCTAAATTTTGTTACCTTGATAGAATATGTATGACAGTTCAGCTTCTTTCTTCATCTCTTTCTTGTTCTTTTTTAAACAGCGACATTGTCCGCTAAGTGTGTGTAAAACCCGACACCACACCCCGGTAGGTCCGTGGTGCTGGCGGTGGGCCGCCTGCCCCTGCTCTCCAGTTTCCTGCGCGTGCCTCCGGACGTGTACCGTCTGGGCTGGGACGAACAGGAGCGCCAGAGACAGGGCCGCTTCAGTCCGGTGGCCGTCCAGTACCTACAGGAGGCCGATGTGCTCAAACAGTACATCCTTAGGTGGGTATGCTTTCCAAGCCGCTAAGTTCTAGATACGACTGAAATATAATGGCTGTGTCGGGCTTCACGAATATAATTTGCATGCGTATTGTAACAGAAATTGTGCCTTGCATTCAGGCATGCTTAGAATATGCTTCAAATCCGAAAGTTTCTTGGGAGGCCTGTCCCTTAGTTACACGAACTGTCTTGTTCTATCTGTCTCTGTGATGCTGACCCGTAGTATGCTTGTTTCCCCAACAGAGTGAACACTCTGGGGTGGACGGGCCGCCGTGAGTTCGAGGAGACGTGGATGACGTACCTATCTGTGCTGAACGCGGCTACTGAGGATGACACCTCCAACCGGGAGGAACTGGCCGTCCTCCTACAGGTCAGGGTCACCGGGTCAGGGTCACAGGGTCAGGTCAAGGTCACAGGGTCTGGTTAGGGACAAGGGGTCACTGGGGACGACACCTCCAACTGGGAGGAACTGGCTGTTCTGTTAGAGGTCAGGGGGCACGGGGTCAGGGTCACAGGGTCAGGTCAAGGTCACAGGGTCTGGTTATGGACCAGGGGCCACTGAGGATGACACCTCCAACCGGGAGGAGCTGGCCGTCCTGCTACAGGTAGGGGGAACGGGGTCAGGGTCAGGGTTACGGAGTCATCAGTTGCAAAGGGCTGGATGGTGGAGTATTCTCAGACATTGGCACCATGACTGGCTGAAGCAGTAGTGGTTATCTTTACCATTGTTTGCTCCTAAGCCTTTGCGGAACTTCACTGCTTGCTCTGAAGCCATTGACGTTACCCTGTACTCCGTCACAGACCAACTGCCTGGCGGTGCGCGGCATCACCTCGCTGCTACTGCAGACGCTCACCGCCATGACGCCCGGCTATCCGGAGGTCAGCGCCACGCTGCACTACCCCCGAGACCACCAGCCCGTCTTCGTGCCAGGAAGGTGAGATGACGTGGTGGCAGCCGTGTGTGAATGGTGGACGTCTCTTGTTAGGATGGAGCGGGAGGGCTGTGACAGGGGGGAATGTGCGAAGGGTCGCGATGGGTGCCTCTTGTGAGGGTGGGGAGGGCGTTGTAGCTCTAAAGGTGGGACTTGGAGCACGCAAATGATCCGAGACCTTCACTCGCTGTTCTTCGTTGCCTGGGTTGCGTGCAGGCATCGTTTGCTGGTCGCCTTCATTATATTTACTGCCCAGGCTGCTGATATGTCTGACATTAGTCCCCCTCCCAGCTCCATCATGCACCTGCACCGGACACTGCAGCAGCTGGAGGCGGCAGTGGCAGCCTCGCCACTGCTGCCGCCCATGGTGTTCGCGCGGCAGCTCAACCTGGAGCGTCGCCACGACGCGGGGAGCTATGGCCACGGACAGCTGTCGCTGCGCTATCTCCAGGGAGTCATCAGTGGCAACAGTGAGTGAGGAAGCGGGGGCGAGGTGAGCGGGGAATGAAACGAGACCGTATTGAATAGGAAACGGAGCTGGGGAGCTTGGTGGGTCTGTTGCTTAGTTTTTAGCAATGCGTCAGCCTTAGATTGTGAAATGCTACTGCCAAAATGTGTTCCGCTTTGACCTTTTTTTCTGTCTAGCATTTGTTAAAAGTGGCTCGCGATGATGAATCGCAGGCCATCGGGATCTTGGCTAATCATCAGCTCTCTCTCTCTCCGCCCGCCACTCATGGCTGCTTGGTTCATACTGGTAGATTGGTTGTTTATCATTCCTGCCTGCTTATTGACCACTCTTTCCTCTCCGTCTATCGCAGACGGCGCCCACTCTGGCCGCGAGGTGGCGCTGGCGGCCGCCGGTCTGGACATCAACTCGTGTCTGGTGTTCCTGCTGCAGCTGTACGCCCAGTGGACGGCGCCGGAGGTGAGCCCGGCGACTCTGGGATGTAATGACTGACTGGGGTCCGCTTTCGGCCCTCCTTTACCGTGGCAATCACTGTCCCCCTTCGTCCCACTCAGATGGATGTGTCGCCGCTGATTTTCCCTTCCCCTGTACTCAGATGTTCCTACCGCATTACTTACTCCTCCTCCCCCGTCCTCAGTTGGGCATGTCTGCCGCTACCGGCTCAGATTGACTATCTTTGCCACTACTGACAGTCCCCCTCCTCCGTTCTCAGATGGGCGTGCCGCTGCCGCTGCTCACTGAGACGCTCCGCTCGGCAGTGCTGCTCTCAGACCTACTGACCGAGCGCGGCCAGTTCGAGTGGCTGCTGGCCACCTGCGTCTCGCTCTACCAGCTCCACCCGGTCGATGACGAGATTATGCTTCAGTACCTGGTGCTCGGACTCTGCAAGGCGGCCGCTGTCCTGAATGCCGTGAGTGAGGGGCGTTGGGGACGGTAGGCTGCCGCCTATAACTTTTTTCCTAGAACGATATTACGCAAAACACGCAAACCTGCTGGGCTGCATGTGTGGAACAGAGCTGTCATCCGTATGTTCATCTTAGAGAACCTTATGCAATCTGGCCTCTCTGTTGCTCGTCCCTGCTATTACAGTCCTTGGCGCAATTATTACCCTCTAGCCTCACAATGTCGCCGCTACAGACCTTTCGTTTTCCTGAAATGAGAGGTCACGGTCATTGGTGAGGTGCTTCACATCTGACAATCTATCTCCGCCCTCTAACATCTTTGTCCCGCCAACAGGAGGAATCTACAGTGGTGGAGACGGTCCGCCGCGCCGTGGAGCACGGCCTCCGCTGTCCACTGCCGCCAGTACGCAGCGCCACCGTACACGGCTGTCTGTACCTGCTGCAGCTGGGACAGGGCGAGCTGAGCAGCGCAGTACTGCCGCCGCTAGGAGAATTCGTACAGCGCAGCCTGCACCATATCGCCACGTGAGTGGGGGCTGGAGGAGGGAGGTGTAAGTTGGAACTCTGCATTGAAGTGGCTTCGGTTGATTGATTTACAATCCCGTGAGGAGTGAGGAGCGGATTAAGGTGAATGAATGAATGAATAAATGAATAGTACTGAGCTTTGAGTCCGATATAGCCACAGTACCTATTGCCATGTTGTTGGCTGGAGCGGGCGGTGCGTGGTGCTGAGCTGTCGTGTTTTAGGCGCTGGCGTGCCATGCGCCATTTATAGGCTGTGCTTTTATCAAGCATGAGTTTGTGGGCTACTATCTGATGGCCCGCAGTTGGGTTCCCTAAATTTCCACATTAGTAGCTAACATGCCATTTGACCCCCCTCGTCCCGTCAGCGTGCCCGGCTACAACGACGACCACGACCTGTCGGTGTGGGCGGCGGCCGTGTACGTGCTGCAGCACTACGACGACGGCCTGGCCGAGTCCGAGTTCTCGCCGGCTGTACTGCAGCTGGCGCTCGGACTGGCCGGCAGCACCCGATCCTCGGCGCTGTATGAGGCACTCATGAAGGTCAGTGACTCGCTCCTCGGCGCTCTATGAGGCACTCATGAAGGTTAGTAACTCGCTCCTCGGCGTTATATGAGGCTCTCACGAAGGTCAGTAATGGGTCATAGGTTACCCGATCGTCGGCGAACCCTCTTGAAGCTTAATGACAGGCCAGGGGTCAGGTCACAGGTCACCATCTCTTCGGTGCTGTATAGGGCAGGTATTAGGCAGGACCAAGGCCCTAAGGCAGGACTGACCTGTGAGATACTCGATGTCTGCTAATCGGTCCTGTCAGAAACGCTCTTGCAAGGCATTGCGACGTCGTGATCATGTGTAATGTCAAATAAGCGTTGGGCGCATTGTGTTGCTTACGGGCGTCATGTGCCTGTAATAGTTCGTGACACGTTTTGTATATTCCTGGCCGCAGGGCATTGAGCGTCTGGTGGTGTGCGGCACGGTGAGCGCCGCTGCCGGACCCCTGGAGTTGGCGGTGGAGCAGCTCAGGTCCCGCTCCGGCCCCGGGCAGCTGCACGCCCTCTCCCTGCTGACGGCGTGTCTGTTCTCCGGACCGGCCGCCGCCGGCGCGCACACCACACCAGAGACGTTCATACACGTGCTCGAAAAGTACTCCAACGTGTTCACTAAGTGAGTGGCCGAACATGGTGTGTGAGATTGGGAAGGTTTGAAAGTGTAGAAAATGTGCCATCATGTTTCGTTGATTTATTTTCACAATAAGAAATGATTTCGAAAAGAAACAAACCTTATTGCAGAAATATTGTGAGTGGAAGTTGAGCTTATTCGTGCGCGTGGTTCCTCCTAGTCCGTTGTGTCAGGTGTACCACCTGCAGTTCATTGATGCCTGAAGTCCCTACTATTGGGAACCTTCGCCCTCCTCTGCTCTGACCGACCGCCTCTCTCCTCACCCGCCAGGATGAAGGCCACGCCGGGCTTCCTGTCGACGGTGTTGTGCAGCTCGGTCACCTCGGGCCTGCTGCAGCTCTGTCCGCCCTCCGAGGTCATGAACCGAGTCATTGGAGAGTTCATATCGCCCCACCAGAGCCACGTGCTGGCACTGGCCGACACAGTTTTCCAGGTAAGGTGACACGGGTGACGGGACCGTGGTGTGCCGGGATTACTGAGGGGTTGGGACAGGGCGTGTGGCACTGGCCGTGTCGAAACAATGTCCAGTGGTTATTAATTTTCCGTGAGGTCGAAAATTGATCAAATCAATGACTTTATATAACATCGGTTCATAAAAAAGCCTACGCTCTAACTAGCCGCTTGTATCCTTTGAGTAGCGCTGTCGTCTCCTCCGTATTATGCCACATGACCCAATCTCAGCTTTACGTTTATTTCCTGACACTCCCTCTCCGTCTTTCGCCAGGTGTTTGAGGCGTGCGTGAGCCAGCAGCAGGAGGCGCTGCTCCAGGACTGGGTGCTCTTTAGTCTGCCCAATTTCGCCACGGCGCGTCCCTCTGCTCGCTCCACGTGGCTACTGTCCTGCTTCCTGGCCGGAGCCAGCCGGCGGCCGTGGCTGCGGGCCGCCTTCCCTCTGCTGCAGGTAAGCCGGCGGAGAGGAGGGACAGAGAAGGAGGACGCACTGCAGCACGGACCGGAGATGGAGACTAGAGAGCGATGATGGGCTGCGGGAGGTGGTCGGGTAGAGATGTTTTGTGTGTTGCTAAGGCGTCAGGGATAATTTAAATGGAGCGCACTTTTTTCTACAGTCAGTAGGTTGAAAAGTTACATGTTGACGGTAAAGGTATACGTATGCTAAGATCACGTAACCCACGGCTTTTCTGGTCCCTGATTCTATATCTAACGACGATGGTTTGCGGTAATTGTGCAGGGGAACTCCTGGCTCATCTGACTGCCTGTGACAATCCCCTTCCCTTTCTCCTGCGCAGCGGTGTGGCGACGAGGTGGACCTGGCCGGCGGCCGGTGTCCGCAGCTGGCGCAGCTCTTCCTGGCGGCCGCCACCGACTTCTACTCCCAGGTGAGTTACAGCGGTCTGTCACCCACACACCCCAACGTGGCTATAGTCGCCGCTCAAACATTGGCCTGATATAGAAGTAGAGGCCTGATATAGAAGTAGAAGCACTCTCAGGTTAGTGCCGGTCTGTTAACGAGAACCCTAACGTGGCTGGTCGCCGCTCACATTTACTTACCGATAGCATGCAGTACTCAGAGTGTCTGCCTGCCACCCACACCCCACTGCGACCGGTCGCCATTTAAATACAGTGGCTGGTGTCTGGTGACCATGCGTTGCTCCGGGTCCTTAAGTCCGTCTATGTGGCATGTCTATGAAAGTCTAGTCACTCTCCCACCATGGCCGTCAGGCTCACATGCGTTGACGTGCATTACTCTGGGGTCTCTGCCAGTCTACGTTCCGCTCAATTGCCCACTGCTACCGACTGTCGAGTGTCGAGCCGACATCCATCGGTAGCGCGATGTTTCTGGTGCCAGCAGACAGTCTGGTGAGGTCGCGGAGACATGTATTAATATTCGGTCGGCGTATGAGGCATGCAGCGCTAGTCGGGTATGTTCAGTCTACAACTGATCGACTTTCTAATCCTTCTTTGTTATTGATTAATTAAGAGCTGGAATTGTGGGAGTTTTCCCAAGCAGTTAGCGCGTGCAGCCTTCATCGAAAGATAGCAGCCCTGCCCTTGCTCAGGTGCTGCCCGCTGGAGCGACTCTGTGCTTATCATTGAACCTCTCCTGGGACCATCAATGATGCTTTTCCGAGTCCATATTCTCTGATCCTGTCCCAGGGTCAGATCTATCACTGATCTGTCCCAGATCTATCACTGATTCTCGGGTCCATCACTGATCTTGTCCTGGGTTCGTTACTGATCCTCTCTGGGCTCGTTACTGATTCTCCTCTGGGTCCGGCGCCGACGGCTCGTCGCCCTCGTCCAATCCTGGCCGTCGCCCGCAGAACCAGGGGCGCGGTTTCAGGCGGCGTATCCCCTCCATGATCTCGTCAAACGTCATCAGCGGTATATCGATGGTGTACACCGTGGCCTTGGGGTCCTGTTCCGGCACTGGACTGGCGACCTGCGGTGGCCTGTCATCCAGGACGAACGCTGGCCTCCCCTCGTCCATGGAGAGGTTGATATATCCACCGTCCAGCCGGCGCGCCTGTCCGCCCGATGAGAACCGTCCATCGGTCAGTTCCACCGTCTCTGTCAGCACGTGACGCCGTACGAAGGCCCGCTGGAACTCCGGGTCGCCGCGAAACGGGTTGGGCAGGTCACAGGGAACGACCAGTCGCATACCGTCCTCTGACGCGGCTAGCACGGTGAACGGCCCAGGGAACGGCACCAGACCGGCGGACTTGTCCTCCTCCAGCACCGAGCGCCAGATGCGGACGAACGCGCTCGTCTCCGAGCCGTCGTCGGGCGAGCGGCCCAGCATCCTGTCTTCAAAGGACACCTCGACCAGTCCCGACAGGAGGCCGGACGGGATCTCGGGCACTCCGTGACTCTCCGACATCTGAAATGGAATGGTGGGGTCTCAGCTATCTGTTTAACTTCCTGGAAAGATGTGATATTCTTTTTAGCGTGATGAGTATAAACTGTAGGGTGAATTACCTATTCATACGAGCAAATCCAAACGAATTTCGTGATTTTTTACTGTGCCATTAGTGAGAAAGAAATGATACTTAGCTTTGTGAACAAATGCAGGACTTTATCGAACATTAGGACCTTCATTTCAGTCGCATTATTTACGTTAGTGAAGTATAGTCTCTCTTGAAAGTATCGCGACTCTGAGGGAAGGCGCCACCTGTCCCAGCCGCGGTTGAGCGGAAAAGTTTGAGAGCCACTGGTAGAACTGACCGAAGCCTGACACGCGGAGGCAGCCAGCGCAGCGGGCCGGGCCGAGGGGAGTGGTTGCGGACTGCGGAGGGATAGGGGGAGGTGGCAGTCGCCATCCGGTAACTTGTGATGGCAGTAAGCATGTGGTCAACGGAAGCCACCCTACTCGCAGAGGATTTGTTGAGATTTGTTTCATTGCAAAGTTAGCAACTTGACCAGTCATCGGCACGACTGCCCTTTTTTTGGTAATATCCGGAAACCCGTGCCCAAATACCTAAAAAATAATCAGTTGCACCCGCTAACAGAATGCATCCGTGCTTGCACATGCACCCGCGAGCGGATTTAAAAACAATAATTCTCTCTCTGGCCAATTCGCCAATTCGCTCTCTAGCCATTGGCGCTCACTAAGGCAGACCAATGAGCGCCCGGCTGGTGAGCCCAAGAGGCACCGGTATCCGCCTGAGGCGGGGGGCGGGGTCAAGGGAGAGCGATACGAGCATGACCTTTGGCCGACCTCCGCTTGTTTTGACCCAGCTGTCAGCCGCTGGGGCCTGCGTCATATAGCAGTTTTCCTTCTACCGCAGGCGTAAAATCGTGTTACAGCGTATTATCTATGATACAGGCCATGACTCACTACTGGGGTCCTCAAACTGAATGGAATAATTCGCTGAGCCGACGCAGCCCAGGACGCGATACTTTCAAGAGAGACTATACATGAGTGCCAGCTTGTTAATAATTTAATAACTATCTATAACGCCTTTTGGGGCGACTAACGGAGCGAGCGAGAGGGTGAGCCTTGCAGTGCGAAATTTCGAGGGGGTACCTCCAGCTGACTTGTGCACGGCACCCTACTAACCGGTCTCTAGCGATGTGCCAAATTTGAGCACAATCGGCCCAGCCGTTCTCGAGATCTGGAAGCGGCATCCTGCACGTGTGCTTGTGCAAAATGGGTCCCAACTGACTTTTGCACGGCACCCTACTAACCGGTCCCTAACCATGTGCCAAATTTGAGCGCCATCGGTCCAGCCGTTCTCGAGATCTGGAATCGACCCCTGCACGTGCGCATGTGCAGCAGCACCCCAACTCTGGCACATGGATATGCATTGCCTAGTGGGTGCCTACCTACATGTCAACTTTCAGCGCAATCGGCCAAGTAGTTACCGAGATATTGCAACAATTACAAAAGTGACACCTCTTCGTTTTGCACGTGGCACGTGCATAAGGGGTCACCCACATCCATCGGGAATAGTCCAATACTTGCAGTAGGCAGAAGTATGGCAGAAGGAATGAAACTACCCAAAAAAAATTACCGCATGTAAATCGGTCAAGTGGTTGCTGAGATATAAGCGTCGCAGAATCGTGACCACGGCCGGCCGCTCATACTCGGAAATTTCCGTTATTCTACGTAAGACTTCGCTCGCTTCGCTCGCTCCGTAATCACAAGGTTCAAGCTGAGATCTTTCCTCGATTGTAATTAAGATTTTGATTAAAAACTTTCTCCGTGGAAGTCAACACTGAATCAAGCCTCCACAGTAAGTCACAGAAAGTATTGCGATGCCATTCGTCCACCTACCTCGATCAGTTCTGCCCGGTGAACGCTGCGCTACGCCGCCTGCGTTAGCCGCACTGCCAGTCTCCGCTCTTCAGGGAGTCTCGACGCGAATATCAGACCCGCAGTTCGAACAGTACTCAGCCCTCCGTCCATCCATTGGAGACTGTCTCCACCCGCTGTAGTCCGCCTAACTCAGTGGGCCCCCGTCCCCGCCATGCAAGTCGTCGGCTGCAGCCAAGGCCAGCCCGCCGGCCGGCCGGCCGGCCGGCCACCGCCCCAGTGCTGGATGTACGACGCCACCGTCGGGGCAAGGTGACGTCACATCGGTACCGGCTGGTGGTCCTTCCGTTACTTCCAAACCTCCGCGTAACAAAAATGCGGTGTCCAAAGCAAAACTGAGTAACACAGTACAAAAGGCAACAGCTCAGTGAATGCACTCCGAAAGCAGTGAGAGGACGGTATTCGGCAGCGGGCGGCTGGCAACAGGGATTGTTGTCGGAGGTCATTTCAAGGTCGCAGCCGGCGCTCCAAACAGAGCCGTCTGAGTGGGTTGCAAACAGATTCCGTTGGACCGCCGGACGGTCCAACGGACGGCATAAATGTCGCCCGTTGGCCGACTAGGCGTGGGGGCCGGGGCGGCTGCTTGGTGTGCCGGAGGTCTGTGCGCGCTTCGAAGAGCCAAAAGTCTGACATACCGAATTTATTATGTATTTGTCTTCAATGGCGAAAGTATATACGCTGGTAGAGCACGACAATGAAATTCGCGTGACAATAAAAGGCCACTTTTTGCCATTTCAGTTATTATGATGCATCACGCGCACTTGACTAGGAATAGCTAACCGCACTGGTTTTTACACAGCATAATGGAACAGCATGCAACATAACATCCACCAAACAGGCCTCCATTGTTTTTCATCCGAGCCCCAAAACCCTGTTGCAAAGGTGACAGCAGTTCATTCGTGTTACATCTAAGCTCGTCCCTGTGTTGATAATTGATAATGGCTATAGGACTTCACAGGCCCACAACAAAGTGGGTGAAGGTTTCCGCAAATCGCAGCCCGTCCCTCACCGCTCTGTGACTGGAAATCCTCGCTCCCTGCCAAATCCTCCCCCCCCCCCCGCCCCACCCTCCCGCTCCTGACTGCGACGGGTCGCTCCTGGCTGTTACGGACCACTGCCCCTACTGTTTCGGCTCCGGCACCGGCGGCTCGGGAGGCCCGGGCGGACAGAACGGGTTGGACTGCGGGTGCCGACCGATGGCGTCCGACACCTCGCTGCAGCTGACGAACGGCGTCTCGACGATGTAGACCGTGACGTCTCCCTCCTGCAGCGGTGGCCGGCTGGCGACGGCCGGCGGCGAGTCGCCGAGACAGAACGCCGGGTCGTCGCCGAGCTTTGTCAGCTTCACCTGCTCTCCGGCCAGGGTGGCCGCCCGGCCGTCGGCGGCGAACCTGCTGTCGGCGGGCGGTACCGACTCGGTGATCACGTGCCGACGGAGCAGAGTTCGCTGCAGCTGCTGGTCTACCATGAACGGGTCGGAGACGTCGCAGGGTCGGATCCGGCACAGACCGCCGTCAGTGACGACCAGCACGGTGTGCGGACCGCTCAGAGGGCTCAGCCCGTCGGCGGCGTCCCAGGCGAGCACGCGCCGCCACAGCGCCAGGAACTCGTCCACCTGCTGAGCCGAGCTGAGCACGCCGGGGACGGCCGGTACGCCGCTTCCGGAGGACATCTGCAGGGGGGCCGGGGCGCTGTTAGCGGGTCGGGTCGGCGGTATATGGGGGCGGGACGTGGACACAGCGGCCAGGCGACGTCCACGGAGACACTTCACTGGAAAGATCACATGAAATTACCGAGTACCCCTTTTTGCAGCGTGAATAAAATCACCTGCCCGAGATTATAGTAAGTCTAAAAAGGTAAATTGTGAATAGCTTCTTGAATAAAATGGTTGACACTCTAAGCTATTTGAGAAAAAGAAGTTCGCGCACTTCACCTTCAAACTTTACAAAATATGATGGAACTGGCAAATCCCACCGTCCACCCTACCCCCTAACAGCCCTTCTGCCGCCTCACCTTGTCTCTGATCGAGAAGTCTTCCCTCAGCGTCGATCACGGGCCTCTGCGCGTGCCACACCCCTCCGCTACGACCTCTCTACCACAACTGGCCAAGGCCCAACTGGCATCGACGCCGCCTCCGCCGCCCCGTAGTCCGTCCGCGCAGACTTATCATCAGGCGTGTGACGTCATCCACGCTACGCCGGTCCCGCCCCCTGAGTCACCGTTTTTGCCAAACTGCGCGGCGCCCGGCGGCGCTGGTCCTGTATGACGTCATATCGCCGACTGGGTGCCTCAAGGCCACACCCTTCCGTCGGTCGACTGGGGAGAGGTAGAGGGGAGGGGGAGAGGATCGACGCTGCGGGCGCCCGCTGCTGTCGGCGGTCGACACGCGCCGAGCGGCCCCGTATGTTTCTGTTGGTCGATGCGGCAGACAGCTTGTTGCGAGCCGCTGAGTCGACCTTTTAGCGGTCATCACGATGAAAGACTGTTCAGTCGAGGTGTTTCATCGTGGAGGGTCATCGCCATTGTCAGAAATATCTTTCACGTGAACTAATCACATGTTGCGCCTGAGCTGTGGACTGCTTGGATTGGGATGGTGCCGATCAAATTTCAGTAGCACGGAGAGGTGATGTGATGTGAATTTCGCAAATAGTTATGTGACACGCTGCTGTTTGTGACAAAGTGCATCATGTGCATTTGTTATGAATCACGTCCCATGTGGCACTGCCGTACGTACAATCCATTTTTATTTCCATTGTCACCATCCACCAGTCAGCCCCCAGACAGCTCACACCTGAGGAAGGGAGAGGGTCTGTCGGGTAGTCCGCCACAGGTGTCCGTTTCTGTAGCGCCACACGACTATGTGTCACCTCCCATCCGTCACCCCCCGGGCCATTCCGGATCTGTTCTGTACCACTCACAGCTGGCGTTGTACTGGCATTGTGGCACCGGCACCGAGCAATAAATCGCCCTGACACAGCTGTGGCGGTGTATCGGCGACAGGGCTGGTGCTGTGGCGATGGCGCGGTCTGCGGTGGAACGGTCAACAGGACAAAAACGTCGCATGTTTGTGGCTGATGTGGATCGTTATTACCAGAAATGTTTGGCAACGGTGCCGCAGCCGTGTGAACACGGAAGCGACCATACGCTTTCGGCTTTCCATTAGTCTGTAATTTTCATATGCACCGTTTCTCTCGTCCCGTGCCCTCCTGCATTAGTGCCGCATTGCATCGCTCATCCCCGTGTTTGTTTGTTTCAGCTGTCGGAGTCTCAGCGGCGCCAGTTCATCGCAGCTATCGAGACACCGGCATCTGGCGGCGACCCCACGTACAAACAGCTGCTGTTGACGCTGACAGATGGCAGCACCGTGCCGGCCACCAGCGGCTGACCGGGCGGGGGAGGTGGCGTCCCTCTGAGGGAGGTAAAGACGGTAGTGTAGACGGCACTGTGCAGCTGAGCTCTGGGGATACAGGGTATACTGTGAGGCTCGGCGTAGGTTAGAGATCCAGAGTTCCGGTGCCAATATTTTGACCCTGCTCGGAGGGAGGCGGGCGCTGTATTTTCGAAGGGACCTGAGTTGATCTGCGCCCCTCTGGGCGTTAGATGCTGGTAGTTCGAAGGTAGTGTAGTGAGTGAGCTGTTGAATCAACAGTAGTCGGTATATCCGTATATGTATATTATCTGGAGACCGGGAGCTGGCCGTTGGACTAAGTCGATCACCAGAGGCGGTATTCAGAGTATTTATCCTAACCGATGTGGCGTGCTGGCTTGTGGTCCTCCTAGACCACCATCCATCTCCCAGTGTGTGTTCTGTGCCAATATCGGGAGCACCAGGGGCCCGGGCACCAGGGAAGTCCTCTGTTAGCAGCCCCATGCCTGACACTGGAGGCGTCTCGTGTGTTTCTCGCACATCCATCTCGCTTCAGGACAGACCGTCCCACCCGACAGTGTGTCGCCTTGGTTTAGCCTAGCACCCACACGAGCTGCGTTTGTGATATGACCGGCCGGCGCGAGAACGACTTTTGTTGCGTGCGACGCACCGTATCCTGCTTTCCTTTGTCACTGTGATAAACTCGCGAGTCGGTGTCGTTTATTTACAGAGCCGGTGACTGTTGTGTTGGCTGTTGTCTGTTTGGTTAGCTGAACTGGATGGGGGATCGGTGGGGTTAATGAGCGTCGAAACTCGAAACTAAGGGGGCTGTCACTGGCCAGCTCGATCGGTGGAACCCAGCCGTGTGAGGAAAGACGACACTATGTCGAAATATATCTCGTGTGAAACTTAATGCCGTCTGTTGTTGGAAGGGGACTGTGCGCTCGCTGGATGTCCTCAGAAACGGCATCAGCTCAGTAAGTCAGGCCCAATGCCCTAGCAATCCCACATGCCGCAGAACTAGATCTTCTCCCAAAGAGCGTAATACATAATGCACATTGCACACTCATTCTTCCGTGAATGTTCAAACCAACTTCATAGCTCAATAAATTTCCACTATCAATTCCAACGACCCCTTGCCCATAAAAAGGAGACGTTCAGCTGGATCCGGCAAAGTGGGTATGAGCTAATGTGATTTTGATTTTAGTCATCTAAAAATAGTCCAGAACAAATGAACACAACCTGAGCCCGGTATCTATATTACTAGGGGAGAGTGGGGCAAAGCGGCCACCCGGGGCAAAGCGGCCACCCATCGTTTTAGCCCTCCACATCTGGCGTCAGTTCCAATTTATGGTTTCTAATTATACTTCTCTTCGCGGCCGTTCGAATGAGCCAGACCGTGGTTTCACGCCCATCGCCATTGTTCTGTGAAACACGGAAAAGCATTTCTTGCCAAGTAACCAACTACGTTTACAGTTTTTAAATGTTATTTTATTCCATAACCATTTGGAATTTTTATAAGCGTTCTTGTCCATGCATTGTGTGGTTATCGTACATGACTCCTACCAATTTTAATGCTTTTTACTCCACTTATAGCTGAGCTGGAATATTTTTGCCTCGGACGGTATGCGCGGGGCAAAGTGGCCGGGGCAAAGTGGCCAGCCCCCAATTGGCCATAACTTGTTTCCATTTGGATAAAAACATTATTTATATTCAAATGTGTCGTCAGGCATTCAGTTTGACCATTTTTCGGTTACAAGAGTTACCAAATAATGCAGTTAAATGTTTTTCCATGAAAATCCTTTATTTGTTTATCTACAGGTGGGAAGATAACTAAGTAAACATCCATCCTCGCTTAAACTTTGTCACCATCAAATAGCCTAGTCGTATATGAGGCAACTATTCATTTTCTCATATCGGGACTTCAGAAGTCGCCGGTGGCCGCTTTGCCTCAGGGATGGGGCAAAGTGGCCAATATGCTATAGGTTTAAAGTTTTGTCAATATCTCCCATATGTGAACGCCTTTGGAAATGAAACGCAGTTGGAATAAAAGGCAATTTAATAGGGAGCACATTGGTATAGAAAGAATCTTTCCAAGTTTAGAAATCAAGCGTCGGCATCGTATAAAACGTTAGGGTGGCCGCTTTGCCCCACTCTCCCCTATTTGAGGAGGGTGCGTCTGTCCGTTACCGAGGTCCCGACTTGGTCGTGCTTTGCGTGGACTACAGGCCAGGCCGTTGCACCTAGCGCCCTGAAATTTGCACAACTTATAGATCAAGGATGCGCGACGTGCCTTTGAGGGGTCTCAGCTCGATCGGATTGATAGGGAGCGCGTGGCGCGTGCTCAAAAAGTGCAAATTCGCGTCATAGACTTTACATGTATAAATCGGCGTGCGAAATCGGGCGAAAACGGCTAATTTTGGCCGACACGGGTCCAGTTCCCGTGCAATATCTTGGTGACCAGGGGTCCGACCGGCACGGGGAAAACAGCATCGTGTACAGAATTGAACGGGCTATTGAATGGTGTGCAATGCAGAGGATAGCACGCGCCACGTGCACCGGAGAGGGCACTTTTATTTGAAAAATTGCGGTTTTTGAGGGATTTTGGAATTAATTTTATTTTTAGGTGACCGTTAAATGGAGTGAGTTGAATCAACGCCTATTTGCAAGAGAAAGGTACCGCCTCTCATATAACAATTGTGAAAAGCTGATGGATCCAAATCAAGGTGGTGCAAATCACAGGAGAAAATGGTGTTTGTCAATTTTGTGCCACTTTATTAATCACACGGGGTTTGCTGCATAACCTGATACCTTTGGCAATTGAATATGGTACCGTTGGATAGAGCATTCAATTCTGTCCAATATTCACTCTTCATTTTTGCATGATTAGCAACAGTATCCTTAAAAATGTAAATGTTCCAAACCATTACATTGTCATTTTTAGCGAAATTCATCGATGGCCCTCAAAAGACTTCACGCCAGTTTTCGAATCATTCTAAAGTAGAACGCATGATAATACGACACGGGCACCTCGATGCGATGTATCTTTATGTTTTCTTACAAAATGCTTGGCCGTCAAAAAGCAATCGAACGAAATGGATATCCACCAACCAAATCGACACAGACCAACCCAATACCCACGGGTCAAAAAATCCCCCCTTCGCGTTGCGGAGCACGCGGGTAACCCTAGTATGATTCCACTTCCAGTCACCTTCAGCCGGTAACGCGCGAAAGCGCTCTGCATCGAATATCGCATGAAACAAGCATTCTTTTACAGGTGGTCTATACAAACTTATTCAAGTATAAAAATTGAGCTCATATCCATCCCAGTGCAAAACGTGCGCCAAGTACCTGGATTGAGCCATTGGTCTCAACTGGAACGGCACAAACACCAAACCCAGTCTGTACATGGTGAGGGATCGCAACAGTTTTCCCCATCACCAATTAAAATCTGTCAAATTCAACCACTAATTATCCCACGCCTGTTAAAGCGTCATGTCTTCATCCACTGATGTTCTGTCGATGTCCCACAGCCGCGCAGTGTAAAACTCGTCACCCGTATGTGTTCTCACATACTCTCCTCCCTCGGCCTGCTGGCTGGCCCCGGGCCGAGCGCTCCTATCAGCGCAGGCCGCAGAGCGCCGCCCTGCCTCTAGTTTTACCAGACGGGCGACACCGTCCAGCTCACGGCGGAGCCCGCCTGGGCCCGGGCCGCGAGGGAGCCGTCTTGTACCGCGGTGCCGCCCTGCCTGGTCCGGGGGGACGCCCGCGCTGAGGCGGCGGCCGCGCTCCACCCGGCGGCGGCGGCCGTGGCCTGCCCTGGGGCGGTTGGGACCTCCCCTGGGGCGGCGCAGGTCTTCCGTTCGGCGGTGGAGGCCTTCCCTGAGGCGGTTGGGGCCTCCTCTGTGGCGGCGGAGGCCGTGCTCCTCCGCGGGCCGGCGGTGGCTCTTCCCGCATCCCGCCGACAAACGAGGCCCTCAGACTGCTGAGCGCCGCGCCGCCCCACTGCATGAACGAGGCGCGCAGGCCGCCCTGGCGCGGCGACAGCCTCTGCTGCTGCTCGTCGATGGGCGGCAGACGCAGCTGCTGTTGCTGCGGCGGCTGCTGCTGCCGCTGCTGATAATACTGCTGCTGCTGGTGCGGCTCGCGCGGGGGCGTCGGTCGCATCGGCCGCTCTGCCGACGGAGGACGGCGGGTATCCCCTGGAGCGGGAGACCAGCGCGAGGCCGAGCCGCTCTGCGGGGCCGCCGAGTTCGAGACCTGGATCTCGGGCGTCGGCAGGCGGATGGCGGGCGGCGGCGGTGCCCGCGCCGGCGAGGGCTGGCGCGGCGGCTGACTCGGCACGGGACTCTGCGGCGCCGGCAGCGGCAGCGGAGACGGCGGCGGGGTCTCCATCGATTCGTACGAGCTGGACGAGGCCAGGCTGAGCTCGTGTGACGAGTAGCCGTCGTGGTGTCCGCAGTGTCGGCCGGCGCACAGCGCCCGGGACACCACCCAAACAGCGATACTCAACATCATGCCGTTCACGAAACAGAACACAGCCGTCATCACCGTGTAGCCGATGTAATGGATGCTGGCGCCGCCTCTGTCGCGCGCGCCTGTTTTGCCACAATCGGGCACCTCCTGGAATGTAACGTTGAAAAAGATGTTGGCAATCATCTCAAACTTCTTTTGGTCCGGAGCGTGCATTTTCATGTAGCCCAGCGTGTGGCTGGTGCTGGCGTGAGACATGAACAACAGAGTTTCTTCGTTGAAGAAGTAATCTAAGCAGTAGGTGCGCCAACCCAGTGCCGAGTGCTTCAGCAACAATGTGAAGTAAAGTTCACACCAATTGTGATAAATCGTATCCGGAACCTGTAAATGAAATGGCATAGTTGAAGCGGCACCAATGAACGAATGAAATGTGCGCAATGATTCATAACTTTTGCAGCTCCTACTGGAGATTGGAGAATGTAAATGTTACTTCGAAAATTTAAAGATGCATGTTAACGTGCCAAAAAAAGCAACTTCGATGGAACAGACAAACTCGATAAGCGAGGAGATAAATTGCGTGCGACCTCGTCAAGGTCGTGACCTCTCGACTCCCCAACTCGGTAAAACGGCAACCTACCGGCACCAGCACTCACCGGGCCCCAGGGGGCAATGCCCCACAGGTCACTGTTTTTCCTACTGCGCAGCGGGCGCAGTGAGCTGGTGTTGACCAGGATCAGCGGCCTCATACAGCCGGGCGGCATCAGTGTCAGGTCGCAGGCGTAGAACGAGCTGCCGTCGTACTGCAGGCCGATTTCGGCCAGTGTGAACGTCGACTGGCTGCGCAGCTTCACCGAGCAGTTGGAGCGCAGCGGGTCGCCCTCGGCCGGCCAGGTGCGCCTCGTGCACGTGTCGCCGCCGTACCCCGGCGGACACACGCACTTACAGAGCCGGTCGTGGAAGCCGCCGTTTGCACACGGCTCCTTGTCGGTACAATTCCACACCCGTTCGCAGTCGTAGGCGCGCACCAGGTCGCGGTGATCGTAAAACGAGAAGCCCATGTCGCGCTGACGTTTGTAGTCGATAATCCACTGGTGGCTGACGGGTAAAGGGATGTGATTTAATATCGGTGGGGAACGGAAGTGACCCATGGCCGGGTGAACCTATTGACAGCAAACAACAAGACATTCATCCAACACCAGTCATATACCCAACAACCGATTTGGACAATGCCTCTGCGGGACTACCTATAAAGTTTGAACGAGTTTCGTATTTGTAAAATTACAATAGTCAATAGCAAACGCGATGAACATAGCCACGCTGAAAGCATGCGTCATTCGCAATATCCGTACCGAATGTTTCGAACTGCCATCACCATGCCGTGCTCGATGGCCTGCATGTCTTCGATGGCGCCGTGGCGCAGCGTGCTCGCCGACGTGTCGAAGCCGGACACGGAGAACAGGTCGAGTGGCGACTCATCGTCCACGTAGTCCTCGCACTTGGCCGTTCGTCCCTGCGCGAACAGCAGTTGGTCGGAGCCCAGAGCAGTCACCATCACCTTGAACGTGCGGTCGCGGTCATTGCGCCGGTGTTCGGGCAGCAAGCCCAGCAGGTGCGCGAAACTCTGCAGTCCCTCGTGGAATGGACAACCGGTAGTGGGCATGCGCAGGATCCGTGGCTGACCAGTCTGCTCGATGTTTTTGTCGTACCCAACCTCGTCGGTGTAGCAGGTGTGCCCCTTCCCATCAGCATATACGCAGATGCTAGGGTCATCAACGGAGAAAAAACAGTCATCCTTCACTCCCTTCTTTTCAAACTTAATGCATGTTTTATGAGAGATATAGAAAAAGATGCGACTGAGGAGAGTGCTATGTGGCTGGTCAAACCAAGAACTGGCTGCTGGATATACTGGGATAACGGGATATCCATCAATTCCCGCCGGCCACAGAGCTGACATTCTCATCCCTCCAGCGTTGCGTTTAGAATTTGTGAAAGGAGCCACATTCTCGTCATCCTCAGTTTCCTCCGGTCCGGATTCTGGTTCTTCCCCTCCGTGAGTTGTTGATTCATTGGCAATTATATCAGTTCGATTTGACGTTTTTGTTGGAACGATCGATATCAGCACGCATGCAATGCATATAACTGAATTAGCATACGAATTTCCGAGACCAAACATTTTAAAGCACTTTGAA